>NW_015505810.1:338448-350948 GCF_001515645.1 Sinocyclocheilus grahami
TCAGTTAACGTTTATTTTATTTCAAGTAACAAAAATAATTGGAGTGTGATTGTTTTAGTTGATTGTAACAGGACAGTCAGGGCTGTTTGCTGCTCTGGTCGTGTGTTGTGGAAGAGCATATGGTGTTGAGGTCAGACTGATGCTGATGTGAGGTTAATCTGTGATCAGAACATCCTCGTATCATCCTGTTTGTTTGTGACGCATGGCCTGCACAACTGCTGTCAGCTCCGGGGACAATAGAGCGACAGATCGGCCCTCTGTGGGCCCCGGCATATGGGGGACAGCGGGTGAATGGGGCCCATTGTGTGTCATCAGTCAGGGGTCCATCAGCCCCTCAAACACAAGAGCCCAGGTCAGCGAACCTCTTGACCTTCACGACCCCCGCTGGTCACTCTGAGCTCAACTACGATTGTTTGTTCTGAACAGACGCGTGCTCATTTCTGCAGAGCACAGTTTGAGTTAGTTTTTTATTTATATATATACAGTGGGTACGGAAAGTATTCAGACCCCCTTAAATTTTTCACTCTTTGTTATATTGCAGCCATTTGCTAAAATCATTTAAGTTAATTTTTTTTCCTCAGTAATGTACACACAGCACCCCATATTGACAGAAAAACACAGAATTGTTAACATTTTTGCTGATTTATTAAAAAAGAAAAACTGAAATATCACATGGTCCTAAGTATTCAGACCCTTTGCTGTGACACTCATATATTTAACTCAGGTGCTGTCCATTTCTTCTGATCATCCTTGAGATGGTTCTACACCTTCATTTGAGTCCAGCTGTGTTTGATTATACTGATTGGACTTGATTAGGAAAGCCACACACCTGTCTATATAAGACCTTACAGCTCACAGTGCATGTCAGAGCAAATGAGAATCATGAGGTCAAAGGAACTGCCTGAAGAGCTCAGAGACAGAATTGTGGCAAGGCACAGATCTGGCCAAGGTTACAAAAAAAATTTCTGCTGCACTTAAGGTTCCTAAGAGCACAGTGGCCTCCATAATCCTTAAATGTTTGGGACGTTTGGGACGACCAGAACCCTTCCTAGAGCTGGCCGTCCGGCCAAACTGAGCTATCAGGGGACAAGAGCCTTGGTGAGAGAGGTAAAGAAGAACCCAAAGATCACTGTGGCTGAGCTCCAGAGATGCAGTCAGGAGATGGGAGAAAGTTGTAGAAAGTCAACCACCACTGCAGCCCTCCACCAGTCGGGGCTTTATGGCAGAGTGGCCCGACGGAAGCCTCTCCTCAGTGCAAGACACATGAAAGCCCGCATGGAGGACTCCAAGATGGTAAGAAATAAGATTCTCTGGTCTGATGAGAACTTTTTGGCCTTAATTCTAAACGGTATGTGTGGAGAAAACCAGGCACTGCTCATCACCTGTCCAATACAGTCCCAACAGTGAAGCATGGTGGTGGCAGCATCATGCTGTGGGGGTGTTTTTCAGCTGCAGGGACAGGACGACTGGTTACAATCGAGGGAAAGATGAATGCGGCCAAGCACAGGGATATCCTGGACGAAAACCTCCTCCAGAGTGCTCAGGACCTCAGACTGGGCCAAAGGTTTACCTT
Organism: Sinocyclocheilus grahami; assembly: GCF_001515645.1. Lineage (NCBI taxonomy): Eukaryota > Metazoa > Chordata > Actinopteri > Cypriniformes > Cyprinidae > Sinocyclocheilus > Sinocyclocheilus grahami. Next base: position 340,022 of record NW_015505810.1, read on the forward strand.
CCAACAAGACAATGACCCTAAGCACACAGCTAAAATAACGAAGGAGTGGCTTCACAACAACTCTGTGACTGTTCTTGAATGGCCCAGCCAGAGCCCTGACTTAAACCCAATTGAGCATCTCTGGAGAGACCTAAAAATGGCTGTCCACCAACGTTTACCATCCAACCTGACAGAACTGGAGAGGATCTGCAAGGAGAAATGGCAGAGGATCCCCAAATCCAGATGTGAAAAACTTGTTGCATCGTGAAAAATTTAGGGGGTCTGAATACTTTCCGTACCCACTGTGTATATATATATATTTTTTTTTTTCTCCCCAAAGTCTCTTTCAGTTGCTTTTTCTGGATTTTATTGATCTTTTAAAATGTAACCAAATGAAACTTTACAACAGAACAGTGCATATCTGTTTGTTTATTTAAAGTGTTGCATAAGAGTAATCAAATATTTTTGTTATAAATTGAAGTATGGATAGGAAATATTTCTTGATTGAACAATTTTCCATAAAATATTTTAATAAATTATTATTATTATTAAGAACCTGCACTTTTTTCCCCACTAATTTTTGTGTGGTTATTACCCAAATTTGCCCTATTTATTTTTCCACAAATATTTCATTATAATGTTTCTGTATTCCATTTAATGGGTTAATCACATTTTAATAATTAAATTCAGAAATATAATCAAGCTTTTATTCTTCTTGTACCTAAATGGAAATGCACCAAGATCATTTCTTTACAAGAGAACATTGCTTTTAATAATTTTATTTGTGGAAAAACTCATAATACTGTTTTTATGTTTCCTTGTAAACGAGTTTATTATTCATAATTCTGGATTTTTTTCTAGAAATGTGAAATATAAATAATTGTGAGGGGGAAAATAACATTACTTTTTTATTACATGGTGGCAACAAAAGAAAGCACAAAACGCAAGTTATGAATTCAGAATTGCAAGGAAAAATCTCTCCAGATCCTCTGACTCAACTCCTCTGTTTCTGACATTTTATTGCTTTACAGATATTCATTTTTATCTATTAATCAAGTATCAAAATTAAACTTTCTTTCTCCTTTGACATGTCCAAAATTAAATAGAAGTAATTTATTAACTACCATTTCTGTCCTTTAGTGTGACACACATAAAAGAAGCTCAGATTAGTTTTTATCTCAAAACATCTTAAAAAGCAGTTGAGTATTGCAATAGCGGAGATACAAATATCACTCAACTTCAAATGGTATAATTTTCAGCAGTTTCGAACGAATGGCAGCAAAGTTTGTCTGGAAATTGTCCAACAAGTCATGGGGAAAAATGATGTTAATTATAATTTCATATGAGTTTTTCATAAGAGTTTTTTATCGATCCATCCATCCGTCTGTATTTGTTTGTATCTCAGGTTATATAGTTAGTCATTCGGTTAGTCTGAAATGAACTGCTTGTGTTCGGTCTCAGTGTCCATCCTAATCAATCAGTCCATCCATCCGTCTTTCTGTCAATCATCCATCAATCAGTCTGATCGATCAGGGCAGTGAGCCGATGCCGGGATTCATCTGAAAGCAGGAGAAGCTTCAGTCAGGCAGACAGACAGGAATCAGACTCTCAAGATATCTCGCATTATTTAATGTGCATTCATCTAAAAAAATCAGATTTATAATCCAGATTAGCCGCTGATCTGTCATAATCTGCACTGATGAAATTGACTCGTTTTGCATGATAAAAACCAATAACATAATTACAACACGCTCTCATAAGCAGCATCTTCATTAAAGCACACAAGCAGAAGGATTTCAGTAAATATGTACTCGATTAAATTAAATGTTACGTTTCTGTATTTCTTGTGTGAGTGAGAGAGAGAGTGTGAGTGTGAGTGTGATAATATAAATTATATGAATATATATATACATGTAATTACATGTAAATATTTTCTAAATATATACTGTATGTGTGTGTCTTTATACAGTATCTACATAATAAATATACACAGCACACACACACATATATTATGTACACAAAAACATTTATTTTGGATGCGATTAATCGAGATTAATCATTGCCCAGCACTAATTAAATTAAATTTCAGATCATTTTAATATTTTTATTGGTTTTAATTTGAGTTAACCCTGTCATGGAGTCGTGAGAACATTCGTGATTGACGTTAATCGTCTGGCACATCTGTGGAGCGTCTCTCGTTAGCGCTCGTGCCGCTTCTGAACGCTGCTTATGAGGGTCAAACCTGTGCCGTCCCAGCATGCTTCACTCTCAGCCAATCACGATGCTGCAGTATCAGTTGCTTGTTCATCGAGCGATCAGAGCCACGAACGATCCGTGCAATTATTATGTATCAGTCAACTTCGTAATTTGGCACGGTTTGTTTTTTGCGCAGACGGATATAAATCATGTGTCGCAGACGGCAGTCATAAAGAGAGAGAGAGAGACTCATGGCTTTGATAAGGACACATGCTAATTTCCAAACCTTCATGCTGAGCTATTGAGATGGATGATCGGAGCCACGCATCCTTCAGCGCGACAGCGGCGTTTCATTAGGCGTTATCGCTCTCTCCTGCGTTTGAACGTTTCAGACGTCACGCCTTTTAAATGCTTTTCTGATGCTTCTGTGCATTAGTGTCATAGAGCTGCAGCCACACATTTCACCACACCTGCCAATGCACAGTCACTAGAGAGAGAGAGAGATTGTTTTAATATTAAAATGTTGCAAATATTTTTACTGGCCATGAAACTGCATGTGCATTATAAAAAATAAAAATGAAAAAAAAAGTAAAATTAAATTAAATAAATAAATCAAATTATAAAAATTAATCTAACATCACTGTAATAATAATTTAAATGTATATAACAACAACAACAACAATGACGACGATGATAATAATAATAATAATAATTATTATTATTATATGTAACAGTAAAATTACAAAACTAATATTATTATTTAATTTTAATAGTTATTATCATTTAATCAAATGTAAACGTATTCATAATGTTAATATTAATATTAATAATATTATATATAACAAAAGTACAATTACAATATTACTATTTATGTTTTTTCTTCTTCTTTGCTTTCAAACATTAAACTACAGAGCTTTTATTTTGCCAGAAAACCACAGTTTTTTTTTATGCTTCTCCAACAAATTTTTAAACACTTCTCAATACAAACTAGGGAAGATGTTGCATGTATTAGATGCACATTATAAGCGACTCTATACACGTTATAAGTTCATGTGGAGCAGATTTTACTGTAAACCGTGAAAAGATCACCGTGAAACACGCAGCACATCAGAATACATATTTCTATAACTGCAATGCAGTATTTGGGATTTGATTTCTAATTCCAGGCGGTGAACGTCAGAGTCACCGGACGACGTCTGACAAATAAACAGCAGCATTAATAGGAGTTAAAGGCTGATTTGCATAATTTATTCCATTCTCGTGGGTAATTGCGTTTTAGTCAAATGAGCAACAGCAGTGGAGAACCCGAGGTCTTAAACGCACGCGCATGTGAACGAGACGCTGAACACAACCGAGTCAAACACTCTGCTGTCACGCTGGGCTTGAAAATGATGAGGAAACACTAATAATCTATTATAAATTAAATTAAATTATTGAAATATTAACTTAAAATGTGAGAAGACAACAAAAAAAAATTATATATTAAATATAAAATCTTTATAAATTAATTTGATGAATTTATATATTTTTTTATAATAAAATGAAATATTGAATACTATATTAAAATAACTTAATTTACTAAGCCTTATGTCATTATGAACCTGTGAGTTTTGTGGAATGCAGAAAAACTTTGGACCCCATTGACTTTCACTGTGTGGACAATAAAACTCTCAGAATATCTTCTTTTGTGTTTCACTGAAGAGAGAGCATCATACAGCTTAATGACAGAATGATCATTTTTAAGCACTCTATCATGGGTTTTGACCTGATCTGATCTCTGATACAGACAGACTGATTCATTATTAACAAGCAGGATCGTTATGATCTTGATTTGTGTTTCTGCTAGTTGTCAGGTTGCGTGTGTGTGTGTGTGCGCGAGTGTGTGTGTGTGTGTGCGTGCATGCGTGCGTGCGTGCGTGTGTGTATGTGTGTGTGAGTGAGTGTGTGAGTGTGTGAGTGTGTGAGTGTGTGTGTGTGTGTGCGTGCATGCGTGCGTGTGTGCGTGCGAGAGAGAGAGCCCCATCTGTGCTCCAGACTCAGTGTGGTGAAGCAGCTGTCGTCTCACCCTGATCTCCGCTGGTCCCCGGGGAGCCGTTAGCAGTGCAGCTTCTCTCTGTCAGACACAGTCTTCAAATCAAACCCTCCGTAGTTTGGTGTGTGAGTGTCACTGGTTAAGATGGTTAAGAACTGACTAGTTGCCTTTGAATGCTGTACAGACTAACTTCTGAAATACAAGTCCAATAAACAGGATCTGGATTAATTTAAATGGTACAGTTTACCTACAAATTATAAAAATAAAAATAAAACATTTGTGTTTTTGTTGAGCAACATATTTGATCCATCAGGTTTTATGGCTCATATAGTCTGACACAGTGAGAATATGAAGGAAAAAAAAGCTCAATTTGATTCAGAGACTCAAACTGAGCAAAAATATGAATGATATAATATGAGACAAAAATATGAATGAGCATATTTTTGTGTGTGTGTGTGTGTGTATACACAAAAATATGAATGAGCAAAAATATGAATGAGCATATTTTTGTGTCCGTGTGTGTGTGTATACACAAAAATATGAATGAGCAAAAATATGAATGATACAATGACCACTCTGTTTTGATTTCTCATTTGGAGCACTGGGTGGGCATTCAGGGTAATGCTCTCAAATGGTTTCAATACTATTTTAACAATAGAAGGTTCTCTGTTAGTGTTGGTGAATTTACTTCAGATGCAGCTCCCCTTACGTGCGGTGTCCCTCAAGGCTCTATTCTCGCTCCAATCTTATTCTCTTTGTAAATGCTTCCCTTGGGGTCAATTTTTAGGAAACATGGTGTCTCCTTCCATTTTTATGCAGTTTATACCCAAATCTGTCTGCCCCTGGAATCTAATAACAAGGGTCTGGATGCTCTGCGGGCGTGTCTAGCTAATGTTAAGGCCTGGATGTCCCTAAATTTTCTTCACCTTAATGAAGGCAAAACTGAGATTATAGTTTTTGAATCATCAGAATTTGCTAGCTCCCCTGGTTTAAATATTGGCCATTTGTCTTCCTGTGTGAAACCAGTAGTGAAGAATTTGGGGGACTATTTTGATATTGCTCTCAAATTAGACAAACAGATTAGTACAGTTGTCAAAACAAGTTTTTTCCGTCTCGGAGACTTAGCTAAAGTGAAACCATTTCTTTCTTTTAAGGAATTTGAAAGGGTCATTCATGCTTTAATTTCAACGAGGCTCAATTACTGTAATTCCCTTTATATGGGTATTAATCAAGCATCTCTGTCTTAAACTAATTCAAATGGTACAAAATGCTGCTGCTAGGCTCCTTACTGGTGTGCGCAAACGAGAGCACATTACCCCAGTATTAATATCTTTGCATTGGCTCCCAATTCGTTATAGAATTCATTTTAAAGTCCTGAATGGGTTAACTCCTGTATATCTGTCTTGATTTATTATCTGCTCACAATCCTGGAAGGTCTCTTAGGTCTTCCAACCAGAGACTATTAACTGTTCCTCGGGCTAAATTGAAATCAAGAGGTGACCGAGCCTTTGCTGTTGCTGCTCCGAAACTCTGGAACAGCTTACCGGTTTCTATTAGAACTGCCTCTACACTGAATGAGTTTACAGCCAAACTCAAAACCCATCTTTTTTCTCTGGCTTTTAACTGTAGTTAATTGTGTGGTGCTAGCTCTGTTCAGTGCTGTCATTTTTGTTGTTCTGAGTGTTATAATGTTGTTGATATTTGATTGATTGTACAGCACCTTGGTCAACAATCGTTGTTTTTATTAGTGCTATATAATTAAAGTTGAGTTGAGATACGCTGATATTTCTCTGATGAAATTCTGCTGCTTGTGCTGTAAATCAATGAGATCTTTATAACAGTGCAGCAGATACTGAGATAAAATGATCTAAATATCAGTCGTCTCTATATCTCCAGTAATAATAAGATGATATTAAAATGCTCCAAACATATAATGCAGTGATGGAGAGCTGAAGAAATAAACGCTCCTCAAAAGATCCTGAGGATCAGATTTGAGACTCTAAAACATGATTGATGGAGAATCAAGTAAAGCTGAGCTGCTTCAGTCCAGTAAGTGTTCATCTGGAGATATTACTGACGTTACTCTGACCTTTACTTGATCAAAATCTGACAAGATTTGACACGTGAAGCTCCAGCTGAAGCTGGACGTTTGTACAGTTACACTAAAAGTGCTTTGACTGGATAAAACACTCTGAACGATCAACCAGACGACATGCAGGAGATCGAGTGTGACAGCAGAGTTTAATCATGTTGATCATTTATAACTAACTTTTTAGCCGGAAAAGCAAAGTCTGTCTGAAGAAAGCTAGATGTTGTAGGATCTGTTTTTGTTAGTGATGATCGACGCGTTCCTCACTGTAAGATCTGATGTTGAGCGTGTTTATGTCTCTTTCTCTCTCTCTGTCTCTCTCTGTGTGTGTGTGTGTCTCTGTGTCTCTTGACCACAGACAGGATGGTTTAAATGATTAAAGATGTTACAGCGAGTTCAACACTCTCAAAACGATTAAATGCAAAGGTCAGACCTGAGTGTGTGTTTGTGTGTGTGTGAGCACTAGTGACTATATTAAATTGTTTCTAGTTTGTCACACTAGAAGGTGCCGGTCTGTCTGAGAGCATTGCATTGTGGGAAATGATAATGTCAAAACTGAGAAAAATGCCTTTGAATTGAGTTTTGATTGATTTGATCTGAATGTCACCGTCTGCGTTTCACTCGGAAGAACATCAAATCACTGATGACTGACCTACAGCAGTGTGTGTGTGTGTGTGTGTGTGTGTGTGTGTGTGACAGAGAGATTGATAAGGTGACCGGACACATGGTAACCATGGTGACAGGCAATATGAAGAGATGAGGAGATATGAGAGAGTGGATGGGATGTGAGGAGATCAACACTCTCAAATACACACACACACACACACACACTCTCAGTGCTGATCAGGGTGGCTTATTTTCTCAGTAAGAGTGGTTTTTCTGATGTTCTCTCTGACCTGTGCGTGTGTTTGAACAGCAGCAGGATAATAACGCTCTGCTTTAATCTGTGCGTTGGGTCGGGTTCAATCACAGTTTCTCTGAGACTGAGTCTCTCCAGCGCTTTCTCTAATCATCACCTTCTGTGAGAAGAAGAGCAGGACTGAGTTTGTGTCTCTATCCAGTGAATCTGCACTCAGTGTCACGTCTGCGCAGTAGAGGCTGACATTTTTTCGGGAATCCCGCGGGATGGGAAACAAAATCACTATTAATCACGTGATTGGGACGGGACAGGAAAAAATGTCAGAGGGAGTGGGCGGGACCGGGAATCGTGATAACACAATGATACCCAACTTTATACATAAATATACCTTTTATATAAATAAACCATAAACTGTATATTTTAATTTTGAACTCAATTCTAGTTGCCCTGTCTCTTTATGCTCTCCTCCTGTTTGCTCTGGTGTGGCTGGTTAAGTGAATGACATACAGATCGTTAACGGCTGGTCTTTGTGGTAGTACAGTACATCCGGCAGGACATGGCTTTTTATCAAAGATGTATGTAGTAACAACTTTACATGGCTGCTCAATCTAATGTTAACGTAGAGAAATGTGCGCTATTCAAGTGTGTGTGTGGAGTGTGGAGCTGAACAGTAGCTCACTACAGGACAGATGGAGGCACCGGTGTGCTCACTTGCTCTTAAAATACTCCGTAATTTTTGGTTATACAGATAAAAGTAATACATCTTTCAATTCATCATTCTTTAAAGACTCTACGTTTATTTGTGTGCACTCAGAATAACAACGAAATGTTGCACTTCTGTAAAATAATTCAAGCAAACAGGATACGCTTTCTGCCGTCTCGGTCTCTGTGAACTTGAGCGAGAAACTAAGAAACTCTGTGTATTCAATTCAATTCAAGTTTATTTGTATAGCGCTTTTCACGATACAAATCATTGCAAAGCAGCTGTACAATATATGTTTCTACAATATATTTATTAGTAGCTTTTCAGTGGTGACTGTCAGTAAATGTAAATATGGCAGAAATGTACGGAAAAATCAACTAAAGACGTAATCAAACTGACTATGAACACTATTAACAGCAATTATATATGAAAAATATATCTATAGAGAGTGAAATGTCTACTTTCAAATGAAAAATGAAAAATGAAATAGAAAACGTGTGTGTTAGCATGGATGATTTACATTAAATTTAATGTTTGTGCACTGCACACTGTGCATCCATCCATTCATCCAACCATCCATCCATCCATCCATCCATTCATCCATCCATCCATCCATCCATTCATCCAGCCATTCATCCAACCATCCATCCATCCAGCCATTCATCCAACCATCCATCCATCCATCCATCCATCCATCCATCCATTCATCCAGCCATTCATCCAACCATCCATCCATCCGTCTGTCCATCCATTCGTCCATCCGTTCATCCGTCCATTCGTCCGTCCGTCCATCCATCCATCCATCCATCCATCCATCCGTCCATCCGTCCATCCCTCCATCCGTCCGTCCGTCCGTCCCTCCAACCATCTATCTATCTATCTATCTATCTATCTATCTATCTATCTATCTATCTATCTATCTATCTATCTATCCATTCATCCGTCTATCCATCCATTCATCCAACCATCTATCTATATATCTATCTATCTATCCGTCCATCCATACATTCATCCAACCGTCCATCCATCCGTCCGTCCAACCATCCATCCATCCATCATTCTAATGCTCAATCTGTCATTCTATCTATCTTTCTATCATTCTATTGTTTTATCTATTGTTTTTAACATTCTGTCATTCTTTCTATCATTCATCATTCTGTCTGTCATTCTTTTTATCATTCTAATGTTCTATGTGTCATTCTGTCTATCGTTCTAATGTTCTGTCTATCACTCTATTATTTTATCTACCGTTAGACTATTTCTTCTTCATGGCTTCAGTTTATTAAAAAAAAAAACAACTCCCAAATATCTGAAAGTATCTGAAATCTTAAGCGTCTGAAATATGTAGCCAGCGTGGCAGGATTTCAATGAAATATATTTAGAAAAATATGTTCATTTAGCCTCACTGTTTACAACATGTGTTTAAGAAATTTTTTAAAATATATATATATATATATATATATGTATTTATTTATGTATTGCTTGCAGTGTGGACTGGATTTGAAAACATGTTTACCCAGAGAAGCATGTATACGGTGGGACAGGATCGTCTCCGTGAGGCCCATGAGTCTTTCTGTACGACACACATAAGAGTTTAGATGTTAGAGTTTAGTACAGCAGTCAGACTTAAATTTACAGATGAAGTGCGTGTGTGTGTTGATGGGAGCGTCTCCGTCGGTCAGCGCTCTGAAGAGCGAGGGGATCGGCCGCTGCAGCTCCTCCACCGTGCTCTTAGCCGTCGCCGGCGTGTCGCTCAAGTTCTTGGGGTTACACATGCCTGACATCAGAAACACGGCCAACACATCATGAGTCACGCAGACATACAGCACTTTCTGAAGATTTAAAAGACCCTTAAAAGCGTGAGTGTGTGAGAGTGTGAGTGTGTGTGTGTGTGTGTGTGTGTGTGTGTGAGTGAGTGTGTATGAGTGTGTGTGTGTGTGTGTGTGAGTGTGTGAGATCCGTGCATCTGTCTCATTGCACATGCGGAGCGTGTCGTTCTGTCAGACTATCGCATTAAAATCCGCCGCTGAGGGAAACCTGACAGGTTTTTTTCAATTACATCTGCTTCAGCACGTCAAATAAAGCATGCTCTCCGTCTCTCCTCACATCCGTTCTGCTCTGTCCCATCTCTGCCGTCCTCTTTTTGTCTTTGTAAAAGTATTTATCTCAGGACGGCACTTCATGAAGAGCTGTCGTCCGTGCGCGATGCAGATGAGGAGTGTTTGAGATTCAGAGAGTCTTCTACTCTAAGAGCTCGTCCAGACCAGCATTTCTACGCATCTTCTGCGCTGATTTTGATGGAAGTCTGCAATTCTGCTGGATGAGTTTAACATGTTAAATAGAGCTAAAGTCATTCGCTTCACGCTGAACGTGTTCTTCTTCTGATGTGTTGCTTGTTCTTAAAATGGTCCATATGGTCAAAAGTGTGGAATAATTCAGATTATTTAATGTTTCTGTAAGAAGTCTCTTCTGCTCGAGGCTGCATTTATTTAAGCAAAATATAGTAAAAATAGAGAAATATTATTAGAATATAAAATAGCTGTTTTCTGTGTGAATATGTGTTAAACTGTAATGTATTTCTGTGATGCGCAGCTGTATTTTCAGCATCATTCCTCCAGTCTTCAGTGTCACAAGATCTTCAGAAATCAGTATAATATGCTGATCTGCTGCTCGAGAAACATTTCTGATTATTATCCATGTTGAAAACAGTCGTGTGATACACTACCATAAAAAAGAAGTTAATACTTTTATGCATCAAGGATACATTAAATTGATCAAAAGTGACAGTAAAGACATTTATAATGTTACAAAAGATTTCTATTTCAAATAAACGCTGTTCTTTTGAACTTTCTGTTCATCTGTGAATCCTGAGAAATAAAATGCGTCAGTTTCCACAGAAATATTGCGCAGCACAACTGTGTTCAACATTGATAATAATCAGAAATGTTTCTCGAGCAGCAAATACATTTTTTTTTATTTTAGTACATTTAACAGAAAACAATGTTTCCTGTACGCCAATCAAGGATTATTGGTAACACTTTACTTAAAGCCTTTATATGTAATGCAATA
>NW_015505810.1:355948-363482 GCF_001515645.1 Sinocyclocheilus grahami
CTGAGAAATATGCGGCACATTCAGTTTATTAGTTTGTTTATTTTAAGACAAATGCATGGAAGTTTTACATGCAATTCAAATAAAATGAGAGTGATGAAGGAGAGATGAGAGAGTGATGGAGGAGAGATGAGAGAGTGATGGAGGAGAGAGTGATGAAGGAGAGATGAGAGAGTGATGGAGGAGAGAGAGGAGAGAGTGATGGAGGAGAGATGAGAGGGTGACGGAGGAGAGAGTGATGAAAGAGAGAAGAGAGAGTGTTACAGTATGTGATGTTTGCAGAAAATCTCATGTAAAAATCCTGATCTGAGTTTGGTGAGAGTCGCTGTGAACCCAGTGACTGAAGTTGTGAACACAAACTCAACACTCACACACACACACACACACACACACACACACACACACACACACACACACACACACACACACTCTCTCTCCTTCCTCTCTGGAGCTCTCCAGAGCTGATTAAACACAGTGTTTGCATGATCTGCTCGTTTGAGAGTTGCGTTCATCCTGCGCTCGTCAGATCAAAATTTAATGTCAGTCCCAAAAACTGTTTACTCTGATTAAAATGCGAGATCCTGCTGCTGAGAGTCTGAAGCCTGTATTTATAATGCATCATAAGTGCCTCTGAATTCATCATCAAACTCTTCATAAAGTATTATCATGCGCGTTATGATGCGTTACAGCGAGAGCACAGGAGAACAGATCAGATCCTCAGGTAGCTAATCACTGTATATTAGGACCACTGTTTTGTATTGCAAGTTTTCTGAAATGTTATGTTTGTATGTGCAAATGAGGGATTGTCTGATTAAATATGCAATCATTTGCATTCTTTCTTTTTTTAACTCTGGTTATGTATTTTTTTTATATACTAGTTTTACACTAGTTTGTATTAAAAAATCTGAAAATAAAAATTTGTAATGTAAAATATAATAATATATTAATAAGATTAATACAATAATAAATTCTAACTAAAATTTTAAAAATAGAATATATAAATAATAAATTACTTATAATAAGTAATTTAAATCTCGGCACCTAGAAATTCACCAAACAGAGTTGAGATTTTGATTTCAGAAGTGTTTCTCCTGTTGGTTTAAGGTCGATAGGGTATTATTTTAGTATCATTTACATATTTTAGTTTTTGTTAATATATTGAATTAGATTTTGTTTTTATATTTTCTGCTTTTATGTGAATTTTAGTGAAAGCTTTAGTAATTTTGTTGAGTTTTTGTTGTTTTATTGTCTATAATGTCTTAATAATTTTTATTTCAGTTTTACTTATTTTAGTACAAGTTAAACGAATGAAAATTAAATAATTTTAAGTTATATTTAAAAATGGTTTATTTTATTTCAGTTGACCGTAAAATATCATTCAGCCAATATTTTATTTCAAATAATGTATAAAAAAAATTTCACTGTCTTCTCTGTTGTGTGTTTGTGTGCCATCTGCTTGTGTCAGGCGTGTTATCGTGTTGAATGGTGTTGTTATTGTGTTGTTATTATGTTATTGTGTTGTTGTTGTGTTGTTGTTGTGTTGTTATCGTGTTGTTATTGTGTTGTTATGGTGTTATTGTGTTGTTATCGTGTTGTTTTTGTGTTGTTATTATGTTAGTGTTGTTATGGCGTTATTGTGTTGTTATTGTGTTGTTATCGTGTTGTTTTTGTGTTGTTATTGTGTTGTTATTATGTTAGTGTTGTTGTGGTGTTATTGTGTTGTTATTGTGTTGTTATCGTGTTGTTGTTGTGTTGTTATTGTGTTGTTTTTGTGTTGTTATCGTGTTGTTATTGTGTTGTTATGGCGTTATTGTGTTGTTATTGTGTTGTTATCGTGTTGTTTTTGTGTTGTTATTGTGTTGTTATTATGTTAGTGTTGTTGTGGTGTTATTGTGTTGTTATTGTGTTGTTATCGTGTTGTTGTTGTGTTGTTATTGTGTTGTTATTATGTTAGTGTTGTTGTGGTGTTATTGTGTTGTTATTGTGTTGTTATCGTGTTGTTGTTGTGTTGTTATTGTGTTGTTATTGTGTTGTTAATATGTTAGTGTTGTTATGGTGTTATTGTGTTGTTATGGTGTTGTTGTTGTGTTGTTATGGTGTTGTTATTGTGTTGTTATGATGTTATGGTGTTGTTATGGTGTTTTTATCGTGTTATGGTGTTGTTATGGTGTGATTGTGTTGTTAGTGTAATGGTGTTTTTATTGTGTTGAATGGTGTTGTTTTTGTGTTGTTATCATGTTATGGTGTTATGGTGTTATTGTGTTGTTATGGTGTTGTTCAGGTGTTGTTATTGTATTGTTATTGTGTTATGGTGTTGTTATTGTATTGTTATTGTGTTATGGTGTTGTTATGGTGTTGTTATTGTGTTGTTATTGTGTTATGGTGTTGTTATTGTGTTGTTATTGTGTTATGGTGTTGTTATTGTGTTGTTATTGTGTTATGGTGTTGTTATTGTATTGTTATTGTGTTATGATGTTGTTATTGTGTTGTTTTGGTGTTGTTATCATGTTATGGTGTTATGGTGTTATTGTGTTGTTATGGTGTTGTTATGGTGTTGTTCAGGTGTTGTTATTGTATTGTTATTGTGTTATGATGTTGTTATTGTGTTGTTTTGGTGTTGTTATCATGTTATGGTGTTATTGTGTTGTTATGGTGTTGTTCAGGTGTTGTTATTGTATTGTTATTGTGTTATGGTGTTGTTATTGTGTTGTTATTGTGTTATGGTGTTGTTATTGTATTGTTATTGTGTTATGGTGTTGTTATTGTATTGTTATTGTGTTATGGTGTTGTTATTGTATTGTTATTGTGTTATTGTGTTGTTATTGTGTTGTTATGGTGTTGTTATGGTGTTGTTATTGTGTTATGGTGTTGTTATTGTATTGTTATTGTGTTATGGTGTTTTTATTGTGTTGTTATTGTGTTGTTATGGTGTTGTTATGGTGTTGTTATCATGTAGTTATCGTGTTGTTATTGTGTTGTTACCATGTTGTTATGGTGTTGTTATTCATGCATATATATTATAATGTAGTTCAGTTTTTGTTACATTATTTGTTTTGAAGTTACTCTTTATTTTTTAGTTATTTCAGTTTTTGTAGATCAAGTTAAACTAAACAAAGAAAGATGAGATGCGAAATTTTGCTTTTGCAACTAGCTAAAATTGCATACACACACACTCACACACACATATATATATGTGTGTGTGAATGGACTGAATCCGTCTTTGACTTCCTGTTGAATTGGTTTGCATACAGCAGCGTCCCTCAGCTCTGCTAATGAGGCCCAGCGTAACGAACACCACTGACGGATTACGAGCCGCCGTGTGTCTAATTAGCAGAGCAGTGACCGCAGAAACGCTCGGTGATCAGCAGAGAGACGCAGGTGAGCGGCCGCTGTTCTGCTGCAAAGCATTGTGGGTCATTAGACTGCATGCTTAAGAAGAAGAGCTTAATTAGTCTGCGAGGGTCCTGGCCTTTGTGTCGACTCAATAACATACTGGCACAAAGGAGACAGAAGTCACTGTTAAACAGCCATACAAAGAGTGTCGTTTGTTTGACTTTGTGCCACCGTGACCTTCCTGATGATAATTGGCTTGTAATTATTTTCTTTTTATTCATTTATTAAGTAATAAATGAAATAAATAATAAAGTAAACGCCCACTGCTGTGATTGGCTAATAGTTGTGTGTGATTGACAGCGTTAATTCCTCACAGATGGACACTGCTGTGATTTCGGTTAAAAACCCTCAAATAACTCGGTACATATCAAACGATGTGTGAGAAGAGACAAAGCAATAGTGATCATGTAATGAAAACAGTTACTCACACGTGTGTGTTGTGACATTACTGTCAGATCCAATATAGTCGCACAGCATCGTCTTTTAGTTTCAATCTTTTTGATTACAGGCTGTGCTGTAGAATTGGTGGGCGGAGCTAAACAGGCAGTGCTGTAGAATCGGTGGGCGGGGCTAAAGAGGCAGCGATGTTGAAGCAGGCGTTAATCATCTTCTGCGGAGGTGGAGCTTATCCACACTATTACATCACAGAGTAGAACATTCCACAAGCTGTCATTTTGGCAGACTGCCTGCAAATGTTTCAGCATATTGAATAGGGCTTTTTCTGAAGGTTATTCTGACATGGAGTCGCTGTAATGAAAGCAGACACAAATGAAGGGATGCAAACAGCTGTAAAGAAGCTCTGAACGTCTGTGATGGAAGTGAACGGTGACTCAGGGTCTGTGACATTTGCAGCGCTCGTGTTCAGCGACGCTTTAATGATGTGTGTTAGATGTGCTGCTGAACACGAGTCCGGGAACGTCAGAGAATCAAACTCTCCATCGCTCTGATTCATGACAAATTAATCAAATGTGCAGGTGGACGTTATGAGTGTAGATCTTAGCCTTCATCATCCATCCTCTTCCTCTATCAGCTTCAGCAAGAAACACTGGAGGAAAAGAACACTCATTTAATAATTTAATGTAATGCATTAATTTTCAGTTAGTTTCATTTAGCTTTTATTTAATTTATTTTATTTTATTTTATATATTATTGTTTTGGTTTAGTTTTTATTTTATGAATGTTTTTTTTATTATTATTATTAAATTATTACATTTTTATTTTATTTTACTTTTCATTTCTTTTTTACTTTATTTCATTTTATTTATTTATTTTAATTAACTTTTTATATTTTTTTTAACCTTTTTTATTTTATTCTTTTAAGTTTTTTTTTACATTATCACATTATTATTATATTTTACTTTTTATATTTTTATTTATTTATTTATTTTTATTTTAGAATATTGAATATTGATCTGACCAGCACTGGAGTGTCAGGGGGAGTGGCCAGTGCTTGTGTAGCCAATCAGAGACTGTCTCTGACTGTCCGTCATCCTGTAGATACAGATTTGGTTGCATTTTAATTTTTTCAGAACTGTTTTTCAGAGTTTACTGATGTGAGTTTTGAAGAAAAGCTGAAGCTAGTAAAACACCTGAAATGATTTACATCACCTTCAACATGAGGGAAGATTGTAGGAGTCAATTGAGTTTCCTCACTCGTTCCTCTCTCTCTCTCTCTCTCTCTCTCTCGCTCTCTCTCTCTCTCGCTCTCTCTCTCTCTCTCTCGTTCTCCCGTGGCATCATCATCCTATTCTCTCGCTCTATTTTGGGAATGCAGAAGCAGAATTATTCCTCCTCATTTTTATCTCTGTGTTAATTAGATTTAAACGCTCTCCCCACTCATTTGCATATGAACACCCTCTTAATGAGAGCAGATAATGAAGCTCTGTAATCACAGGCCGCAGTTTGTCTCTCATCAGCAGAGGAAATGCTCGCATTCAGCACATTCATAACGTGTGTGTGTGTGTGTTGCTGTAGGTCAAAGTGGGTTCAGATGCTGGAAAATTTTTTAAAAAGGCTTTTCTGCTCACTAAGGCTGCATTTATTTGATCAAAAATACAGTAAAAATTGTAAAATATTTTACAATAGTTTTCTATGTGAATCTCTGTTAAACTGTAATGTATTTCTGTGATGCGCAGCTGTATTTTCAGCATCATTCCTCCAGTCTTCAGTGTCACATGATCTTCAGAAATCAGTGTAATATGCTGATCTGCTGGTTTTGTGATCTGATGATTGCAGTGTTTCTGTAAGTGATGATCATATACTGTATATCGGCCTCAGTCTGTTTCTTGTTTCCAGGTTTGACGTCACTGATGTTCTGTGGCAGTAATCAGAGGTTACATACAGCTGTGTGTGTGTGTGTGTGTGTGTGTGTGTGTTTGGTCTGTGGCTTCTAGTGCGCTGCTGTCACTCGCACACACACACACACACACACACATACTCACTCACTCGCACACACACTCACACACTCACTCACTCACTCACTCACACACACACACACACACACACACACTCACTCACTCACACACACACACACACACTCACTCACTCACTCGCAGACACACACACACACTCACTCACTCGCAGACACACACACACACTCACTCACACACACTCACTCACTCACTCGCACACACACTCGCACACACTCACTCACTCACTCACTCACTCACTCACACACACACACACACACACACACACACACACTCACTCACTCACTCACACACACACTCACACACACACACACTCACTCACTCACTCACTCACACACTCACACACACACACACACACACACACACACTCACTCACTCACTCACTCACTCACTCACTCACTCACACACACACACTCTCTCTCACACACACACTGTTAGCATGAGCGAATGAGCCACCGTACATGTTACACAGACATATGAGTCTAATTATCAGCATAATCACATCAACATAACAATATTCATGAACTTCATTGCATTCTGATGCTGCCTTCATGCGCTATCAGAAACCTCAATAATTGTATTATTTATTTATTCTTCCATTCATTCATTTATTATTTTTTTTATTCATTGTTTTTCTCTCTGTATTTTAAATTTTACATTCTTTGACAATGGTTGTTCTGACAATTCATTATTATTTATTAATTAATTTCTTAATTAATTTAAATTTTATTCATTCATTCATTTTTATATTTTTTTCTCTCTCACTCTCTACCTTTTTTAAATTTTAGATTGTTTGTCAGTTGTTGTATTTCCTAGGTTTTTAGTAAAAGCCTAATCAGGAACAAGTGCTGCAGATGAGCTCTGAGAGAGAAGCATCAGCTGCTCAATACTCTTCTGTTCTGTAATGTCTCTGTTAAACAATAAATAAATGAATAAATCTCCTGTGCATCTTCTGCATTCAAATGTAAGCGCATGGCATCTCAATGCATTTAACTCTCTCTCTCTCTCTCTCTCTGGTGTGGTTCTCCCTCAGGTCCTCTACGCGTGGTCGTCCCCACTGAGTCGGTCTCGGCTCATCTGGGCGACACGGCTCTGCTGCGCTGCGAGGTGACGGGCGAGCCCATGCCCGTGGTGCGCTGGCAGAAGAACAGGGAGGACCTGCCCTTGACTTTTGACCCCGACAGCAGAGTGGTCATCCTGCCCTCCGGATCTCTGCAGGTCAGCAGAATCCAGCCGCCGGACTCGGCCACATACCGCTGTCTGACGGAGAACCCCAGCAGCTCCCGCACCGGCACAGACGCCGACCTGCGCGTCATACCGGGTGAGTGATTAATACTAATTAATGACCCGCTGACCTCCACTAACTAGTGACCCGCTGACCTCCACTAATTAATGACCCGCCTGACCTCCACTAACTAGTGACCCACTGATCTCCACTAACTAGTGACCCGCTGACCACCACTAACTAGTGACCCGCTGACCTCCACTTACTAGTGACCCGCTGACCTCCACTAACTAGTGACCCGCCTGACCTCCACTAATTAATGACCCGCCTGACCTCCACTAATTAGTGACCCGTCGACCTCCACTAACTAGTGACCCGCCTGACCTCCACTAATTAATGACCCGCCTGACCTCCACTAATTAGTGACCCGTCGACCTCCACTAACTAGTGACCCGCCTGACCTCCACTAACTAGTGAGCCACCTGACCTC
>NW_015505810.1:364134-364401 GCF_001515645.1 Sinocyclocheilus grahami
TCCCCCAACTAGTGAGCCCCCTGACCTCCACTAACTAGTGACCCGCCTGACCTCCACTAATTAATGACCCGCCTGACCACCACTAACTAGTGACCCGCTGACCTCCACTAACTAGTGACCCGACTGACCTCCACTAACTAGTGAGCCACCTGACCTCTACTAACTAGTGAGCCACCTGACCTCCACTAACTAGTGAGCCACCTGACCTCCACTAACTCGTGACCTGCCGACCTCCACTAACTAGTGACCAACTCAACATCACCAATC
>NW_015505810.1:364714-384537 GCF_001515645.1 Sinocyclocheilus grahami
CCTGACCTCCACTAACTAGTGACCCGCCTGACCTCCACTAACTAGTGACCCGCTGACCTCCACTAACTAGTGAGCCACCTGACCTCCACTAACTAGTGACCCGCTGACCTCCACTAACTAGTGAGCCACCTGACCTCCACTAACTAGTGACCCGCTGACCTCCACTAACTAGTGACCCGCTGACCTCCACTAACTAGTGACCCACCTGATTTCCACTAACTAGTGACCCACCTGACAAATTCAGATTCTACAGAAGACAATAGAGTCATTATTCAGATCAATTCAGTTCAATGTTGTATCAATTGTGAAACACATCAAATGAGTCATTTTATGTGAAAAGTAACACTCATGATATATTTACTTTGGTCAGAAATTCAAAAACATTTTATACATGAAACAATCACGATTAATGTGTATTTTGTTCATTTTATTCAGTTCTAATTGATGAACTTTGAAACATTGATAATGTTTTTGAACTGAACTGAACTGAATCTGAATCAATCTGAATAATGACTCTGTTATGTTGTTAAAGCTTAAATTTGTTTCATAATTGATGAATTTTACAACTTTTTACAAATTTCCCTGTTCATTACTGCAAAGTTGCTTTGAAATAAACTATTCTATAAAGCGCTGTAGAAATAAAGGTTAATTATGAAATTATTTCAAATTTCATCTGTAAAGCAGCTCTACTGAAGACAAAAGGCATTATTTAGATCAATGCTGGTTCAGTTCAGTTCAAAAACAGTGTCATTGTTGCAAAGTTTGTCAATTATTAAACAATTTCAAGTCATTCTGTATATGAAACACTCATTATATATTTACTTTGGCCATTAATTAAAAAAACATATAAAAAAATATGAAATGGTATGATTTATACAGTATATGAAATAACCGTGTTAATTTGTATAATCCACAAATGTGTACCCAGACGTGAGCTAAACCTTACAAAATCTCAGAAAAACGTCCTTTGGGGGATTTACTTATTTGTGTGTGTGTGTGTGCGCATGTGTGCGTGTGTGTGTGTGTGTGTGTGTGTGTGCGCGTGTGTGTGAGTGAGTGTGTGAGTGAGAGTGTGTGTGAGTGAGTGAGTGTGTGTGTGTGTCTGTGTGTGCGTGTGTGTGTGTGTGTGTGTGTGTGTGAGTGAGTGTGTGTGTGTGTGTGTGTGTGAGTGTGTGTCAGTGGTCTCTCTGTCTCTGTGTATCGTGTCCCAGAATGCACTGGGTTCTTCCTCACTCATTATTAGTGTTGTCGTTTCTGGGAGAAGTGCTTGTTTTCCAGCAGCAGGTATCGGAGCTCAAATATCAGTCTGTCATTTTCTGTGAGGATTCTGAATGATTTCTGCTGCTCTGACATTTCTGTTGATCGATGCACAAGAATCAATGACTCGTTAGTCGTGTTTGAGTCCAGAAACCTCAGCGTCCTGCTAATGACTCGAGACCTTCACTCGAATCATCATCAGCATCTCGTTTATACTCTAAACTAACACTTGTATGAAACAAGCTCACAAATCACAATTCAAAATCAGGAGAAATGCCAATAAATGGACATTTAAGGAACAGTTCAACCAGGTCAGGTCATTAGAGATGCAGATGAGTTTGTTTCTTCATCAGGTTTGTAGAAATGTAGCACTGCATCAGTGTCTCAGCAATGGATGCTCTGCAGTGAATGGGTGCCGTCAGAATGAGAGTCCAAACAGCTGATAAAAACATCACAATAATCCACAGCACTCCAGTCCATCAGTTAACATCTGGAGAAGACAAAAGATGAAACACATCCAGCATTAAGACTCGGTGTATTTTAGTTAAAAGTGTCTTAATGCTGGATGTGTTTCAGCTTGTGTCTTCTCCAGATGTTAACTGATGGACTGGAGAGCTGTGGATTATTGTGATGTTTTTATCAGCTGTTTGGACTCTCATTCTGACGGCACCCATTCACTGCAGAGCATCCATTGCTGAGACACTGATGCAATGCTACATTTCTACAAATCTGTTCCCCAAACACAAACAACTATTCCTTTTAGGGTTTTTGGGCTGGAAACACTCTCTACATGTGAATGTAAACACAGGCCGTATTTGTGTTCATATCTCAGTGTTGCTGTTCAGGAGCTGGTTTCTCTGTCGTGAGGAACAGAAACCCTGCTGTGATCGTTAGTTAGACTGGTGACATTTATAGCATCTAGATGAACAACAACACATTCGGTGTAATAAGACATTTGAAGAAAACGCCATCTCAAGTTTCGTCTTCTATTTATTTCATGAATATTAATGAATGATGGCTTGACAGAGTTTTGCTCCCAGACCAGCAAAGATGATGATTGAGGAATCACGGTTTACTCTCAAGTCTGGATGTGTGAGTCCTGCGTTTATTACTCGTCTCAGTCGCTCTCAGACAGCAGGTGCAGGGCTAGAGAATCGAGAGAAACGCTGGAATCCCCTCCGGCCAGAGCTGTCTGGGTTGTTATCGGTCCGCATGATGCTGGATCTTTGGCTCAGGGCCGTTAGGAAGCGTCTCTAGAGGGAGAGACGGCTAAAGAAGAGCATTCTGGGAGGAAACGATGCTTCAGGACATGAACACTGCACCGTTTGAGCTGATCATTCAGAGGTCACAGACATGCAACTAGACGAGCAACCGCTGTGTGTGTGTGTGTGCAGGAGTGCTCAGATTATGCATGCACACACACACACACACACACACACATACACGCCTCAGGAGATGCTTGCTGACCTGTGTGTGTGTGTGTTTATGGTGCTGATGGCCAGAATAAACAATCAGATGCATGTGTATAATCTAGTGTGTGTGTGTGTGTGTGTGTGTGTGTGCAGAGCCCGGAGTAGCGCGAGCACTGACGTTCCTCCAGAGGCCTCAGAAGGTCACGGCTCTACAGGGCAGAGATGCGGTTCTAGAATGTTCCGCCTCCGGCTATCCCACCCCATCCTTCTACTGGATGAGAGGAGACGAGCTGATCCAGAGCAGGTGAGGAGAAACACATCACTGACACACCAGATCAGCACTAACATCATCATACACTGCTGCTGAATTACATTATATCTACATGGCTGCTTAACACTTTGGGGTCGGTAAGACTTTTTTAATGTTTTAAGAGTCAGAAAAGTCTCTTCTGCTCACCAAAGACTGCATTTATTTAATGAAAAATACATTGAAAACAGTGAAATATTATTATATTTGAAAATAACTGTTTTCTATGTGAATATGTTGTAAAATGTTATTTAATTATTTGGTCAAAGCTGATTTTTAGTCTCCAGTCTAACCTTTACAAGTCTTTACTGTCTAATAGTTTAATAAATAAAAGTATTAATTTCTTCAAACATCCTTAACATATGAACAATTTTCACTGTTGAAAGAGAATGTATATATGGCAATATCACTCTTGATTTGGGGAGATATATGTCATATATTAAATTTCCGTATGGACCTTTTGAATGGTTCTGTCGTGTATTTGATCACTAAACTCTAACATCAGCTGATCTGTATGTTAATAATCTTCTGTTATCGTCAGACGAGAGCAGCGACTCTATTTTCTCTTCATCTCTGCTGCGTCTGTCGAGTCTGATGGTGTTTCTGTGTCTGCTTCTCCGTCAGATCAAAGAAGTACTCTCTCCTGAGCGCCAGCAACCTTCTGATCAGCAGCGTCACAGACGACGACTCGGGAGCATACACCTGCGTTGCTCACAACAAACAGCAGAACATCTCCGCGCCCTGCGAGCTCTCCGTGCTCGGTGAGTTTATTCCTCGTTAATAACCCTCAGATCCGCAGAAGACACACACTCACTGCTGTAAAACAGATATATGTGACCCTGGAACACAAAACCAGTCTTAAGTGTCAATTTTGTGAAATTGAGATGTATACATCATCTGAAAGCTGAATAAATAATCTTTCCATTGATGTATGGTTTGTTAGGATAGTACAATATTTGAAAATCTGGAATCTGAGGGTGCAAAAAAATCTAAATATTGAGAAAATCATCTTTAAAGTTGTTCAAATGAAGTTCTTAGCAATGCATATTACTAATCAAACATTAAGTTTTGATATATTTACGGTAGGAAGTTTACAAAATATCTTCATGGAACATGATCTTTACTTAATATCCTAATGATTTGAGAGTTCCTCTGAAGCCCTCCACCTCCCCAGCTCCATCTGTATAGATCTGCTACGGGTTATTATATATGCTATTTGTGCAGCAGCAGCATGTCTTAAATACTCACAGAACTGTATTGCAGCAGCAGCAATAATCTACAAATTCTTTCTTTCTTTCTCATGTTTTGTTTGTTTGTTGAGATAATAGTTACATTTTTGCGCATAATTAATTGAAATGTTGTTGTGAGTTTGCCATGAATATACCCTTTGATGCTGATATGGTGTTATGGTTACGTTTATATTTGTTTATTTACCAGACACTTTTATCCAAAGTGACTCGCAAGTGAGGAATACAGCAAGCGATTCATCATAAAGAGGCAAATAAACACGAAGTGCTCATAATGCAGAGTTTCAGACATTGTTCAGAATAGTACTAAGCCTAAATAAATATATGAGGAATAAATGAATGAATTAATCCAGTCAGGTCGAGTCTCTTTAGCTCCAGTCCGTGTGGATGAACACGTTAATATTCATGTGTTGGTCTGAATGCAGGAGTTTGAGTTTGTGTGGGATTAAAGAGATTTCCAAGAAACTTCTGGAGAACCTTTGGTGAGAAACTCGCTCGTTTATTGATCTGATTCTCATTTCCATGAGTTTCATCTTCCTTTGTGAGATTCTCCGTTTGATCATTAGCTCTTTGAAATGTTTTTATTTTGCCCTCCATGTAAATTCTCTCTGTTCATAATCAGCTCTTATTACGTGAGATTTTCACAGCTTTCTGTGCTTTTGTAGCTGTTTAGCTCATCAAAGCAGAGGTTCAGATTCTGTGTTCTGATTGGACGCTGGTAAACACCTGTGATACATTATTCAACAGTTAGTTCTGTTCCTCAGATCTGATTGGCTGTTCATAAATCAGCTCAGGTTTCAGTGTTTGTGTTCAGTTTCTGATTTATTAATTGATTGATGCACAAAGTGTTAGTAAACCCCTCCAGCTTGTGTGTTAGTTACCAGTGCTTTAACCCCCTAACCAGACCAACTAAACCCCATCAGCACTGTTTCCGTCAGCTCTCTCTCATGCGGTGGATTTGACTCATCTCAGGTGTTCATGTTGAACAGAGAGTTTCTGGCCTTTAATCCAATTATAGAAGCACTGCAGGATATTTGACATCCAGTGGCGGCTGTATGATTATTATTCCAGCCTGTAAATCAAATAAAGCAGGCGTGTGAGAGGAGAGCAACAGTGCTCTGGAGACTCCTTCAGCAGAAATAAAGATGAATGTGGAGGAGAGCAGCTCAGATGGTCTGCTTTAGACACACACGTGCATTCAGTGAGTTTTTATGTATGTGGGTCAAAGAAGAAAAGGGTTTAAGCAGAAAAACAATAAGTGTAATACTGCTTTAAATTGTTGTTGTTCCCCCCAAAAAAAATTTAAAAGTTTTCTGTTTAATGTAATTGTATTTTTGTTTTGTTTTTCCGAGCAAAAAATAAATATGATACATTTTCCTCTGATTTACAGAAGAGACGCACTATAATGTCATTCAGTGTAACAATCTCGTCAGGCATATTTACAACAAAAATCAATTTATGACGTATTAAAAGACTAATTACTTTCACCCCAAATACTAATTAGCTGTAATTTTACATTTTTTAAATGTGCCACTATCCTAGGTTTCGCCCATTTGTCAGTAAGAATTTTTACTAATTTAAAACCCAAATAAAATGTAATATGCACACTTATTCTTTTATATATATTTTAATATGTGCAGGTCAGAATAAGCATGGTGTTATTGTGTGACAATGTAACATTATTTCAACCAAATTTTGACTTTTTTTTTGTTCTCCAAAAACAATTTTAAAACCTTAAAAGTCGACACTTTACTTACATTTAATGTGCTTTCTATGGACATAAAATCACTTTTGTACATTTCTTTTGATGCGGACATCTTAACGTCTTTGACCCATATATGCATGCATTTATTTTTGTAGTTAGTAGTTTTCGTACTTCAGCTTAAACTTATTTTCAGTTAGTCGCCAAGGCAAAAATTCTACTTTTTTTTCACTCAATATTTTATTTTATTTCAGCTTTATTTAAATTATCAAACTCAATTGTAGTTTTAGTTAACGATAGCAACACGGCCTGTCACAGAGAAGACGATGAACTCCAAACACAACCGAAACGTTATTAAAACAACTAGCAATTAAATTGATACAGTTTTAACAATTACATTCATATCAGTTTAAATCCTCTTTGGATGGTTACTTTGAATAAAACAATCTGAATAGTATTTTAAAATAACATATTGTTTAGTTGGGTAACTTTATTTTAAGGTGTCCTTGTTACACGTTACATGTACTTACTATTATAATAACAATAAATTATGCATAAGTACATGCAAGTAACCCTGAACCAAACCCTAATCCTAACCATAACCATACAATAAGTGCATGTAGTTAATTAATATTACTCAGTACTTAAATGTGTAATTACACTGTAACAAGGACACCTTAAAATAAAGTGTAACCTTTAGTTGTCATACATTATGCATACATATACATATCATAGAGGCATATAATTTAATGTACTGTTTTTACATTTTTTATTATTTTCATATTCAGTGATTTTTTTTCCCTCTATGCAAAAAGTTAATAAGTAATAATAAATGTATTAGTTTTTTAAAAAGGTAATGAATAATAATTTTAAAAATCATGTTGTGCTTTAAATTTTGCAACCTTATGTGAATGCTGAAGAAACCTTCCTATATACGTTTGTATTTCATTTCATTCAAATATTTCATTTCATTATTTATAATAAGCGCTCTCGAACCGAGAGCTTTCTGTGTGCGTGAGAGAACAGATGGAGTGTAGGAAACAGAAACGTACAGCAATTATTTCACACGACACCTGCGAATCCTTTAATTAAGCCTAAGTGTGGTGGTCAGAAACTTTCCAGCACTTTTAATTGGCTCCTCCGCCGCGCTTGAAGTGGAATATTCTGTGCATATGCTTTGGTGTTTTAGAGTTTTCCAGCTGATCTCCTGAGATGACGTTCAGTGAGACACTCAATACAAATATCAGCGTTTATTGAGTGCAATGATGCGTTAAAGGCACATTTCGTTAGACGTCATCTCTTCTCGTTATGTAATCAGATGCACTGAATGCACTGATTATTAGAATTTATTAGAAAATGTTTAAATCTGGTTTTTGATTAAAATGCATGAGTGTGATGAGTGCTTGCTGGCGGAGATAATTTTTTAATCATGAGTTTGTCGCTGCTTTTGCACACATATAGGTTTGCATGGATAGAAAGCTGAGAGAGGATGAGAAACGAGGATTCCTGAATGCACAGCTTTCATTTAACGAGCATTTATTGTTTTCAGCGTCTGTGATCATGTGAATCAAACCCGAAACCTTCAACCAAACACTCTGAAACTTTACAAACAGCATGGATTTGACATCTCTTGCCTCTTAAAGGTACAGTTCATCATTTGCTCCCTCAACCCTCATGTTGTTCAAACCTTTATGACTTGTTCTTCTGTGAATCACTAAAGGAGAAATGTTCCAGTGTTGTTTGGTTCCAAACGTACTTCTTTTGTTCTTTTGAAGAAATAAAGAGAGTCCGATGTGATTATAAATGTTTTATTCTTTTTTTTCTTCTTGATTATACGACTGTTAAGGGAACATTCCTTTTGATCATTTTGCAAGCATTAAAGGAACGTTACTTTAATGTTCTCTGAACGTTCTGAAACAAGCAGTAACAACTTTAGACACGTCAAACTAAAATGTTTCAGAAAAACGTTCCATGACCATGAATGATGTACAAGTACTGTTTTTGTGAACTCTGAATGAAGGTTGCATTAGTGTTACTGTAAAGCTGTTTTAGCGAGTGTGAGTGTCTCGTCTCTGTGCTGTAGTGATCTCACCTGTGTGTGTGTGTGATGTGTGTGTGTGTGTCCTGTGTGTGTGTGTGTGTGTGTCCAGTGTGTATGTGCGTGCGAGTGTGTGTATGAGTGTGTCTGTGTGTGACTCACGTTGGCGGGGTCATCTGGCTGCTTCTGTCCGTCTTCAGTCGTCTCCGGAGCAGTCGGCACTGAAACAGGCAGTAATGGAGAGCGGGCCTTCCCAGCCTGACCCAGCGAGGCCGTCTTCACCTGCGGTTTGGGTAAACTCCCACCTGTGAGCAGAGAAACACACAGAAAACATCAACACACGACTCATCATAGCCATTCAAGATACAGTGCACCCAAAAACACACATTCTGACATCACTCATCCTCAAACTGTGTGTGTGTGTGTGTGTGTGTGTGAGTGTGTCCTGTCTGTGAGGGGGTGTGTGTGTGTCCTGTGTGTGTGTGTGTGTGTGTGTGTGTGTGTGTGTGTGTCCTGTGTGTGTGTGTGTGTGTGTGACGTGTGTGTATGTGTCCTGTGTGTGTCCTGTGTGTGTCCTGTGTGTGTCCTGTGTGTGTCTGTGTGTCCTGTGTGTGTGTGTGTGTGTGTGGGGGGTGTGTGTGTGGGTGTGTGTGTGTGTGGGGGTGGGTGTGTGTGAGAGTGTGTGTGTGTGTGTGTGTGTGTGTGTGTGTGAGTGTGTGTGTGCGTGTGCGCGTGCGTGTGTGTGTGTGTGAGTGTGTGTCCAGGGCTTCAGCAGCAGATAATGAGACACACTGCTGGACTGCCCGGTGTGTTTTTGCTGCCAATCAGTTCACTCATGGTTGACTGGGAAAGAGGAGGAAACACAATCAGTGTATAAGTAGCAGTGACATAAGCCTGTAAGAGTCGGTTAGTTGATAGCTGCTCTCTGCTTTAACCAGCTCACATAATAATACTAACCATACAGCACAAACACTTCATGCCCTTTACAAACACAAATGTGATCATTACTGCACTCTCCTCCTACTGCTTTCAGCACTGATTATCACAATTCAAATATAGCTGTGATATTATGAAATATTATTCTAATATAAAACAGCTGTGTTCTATGTGAATCTCAGTTAAACTGTAATGTATTTCTGTGATGCGCAGCTGTATTTTCAGCATCATTACTCCAGTCTTCAGTGTCACATGATCTTCAGAAATCAGTATAATATGCTGATCTGCTGCTCAAGAAACATTTCTGATTATTATCAATGTTGAAAACAGTCGTGCTGCACAATATTTCTGTGGAAACCGTGATACATGTTATTTCTCAGGATTCACATTATATGCTTTCTGAAACATTATAAATATCTTCACTGTCACTTTTGATCAATTGAATGCATCCTTGATTAATAAAATTATAAATGTATCTTTTTCCACAAAATTATACATTGAATCCAACATTGATAATAATCAGAAATGTTTCTCGAGCAGCAGATCAGCATATTATACTGATTTCTGAAGATCATGTGACACTGAAGACTGGAGGAATGATGCTGAAAATACAGCTGCGCATCACAGAAATACATTACAGTTTAACACAGATTCACATAGAAAACAGCGGTTTTGCATTTTAATAATATTTTGCCATTTTTACTGTATTTTTGATCAAATAAATGCAGCCTTGGTGAGCAGAAGAGACTTTGTTAAAAAACTTTAACACGAGACTCCAGTGTTTCCGAGGCTCTTATACTGTGTGAGTGTGCAGGTTAATACTCCTAGATGACTAAACTAATTAGTGCTGAATGTGTATCACATGTTGTTATTTCTAGTGTGCACTAGCAAGTGTGCACTGACTGTAGTGATTGAAATGGGATTGTGGTTGTTAATACTGTGAAACGAGATTACCCGAAGGTTTGGGAAATCCAGCTACTCCAGCAAACACGGACGGACCGGGATTGAGATTACAGGAACAAAACCCTGACCCGCTTAACCGGATTAACCACACAAGCGACCCGTTCAGTGTAAATCACCATGATTATGATGACTGAATGAAATCAGCTTCAGTTTCTACTGAGCCATCTACACTATGGAGTCTAGTGTGCTGCCTAACTAGGGAGCATGTGAAGGAATCAGCAGTGCATTCAGGATAAGAATAAGTGTTTCAGATAATGAATGTTTGTTATTTCCTTATTTTCTCTCATTAGCCTCTTTAACGGTCCGGTTAATGATCTGAGATCACGTGAGTGGTCTGAT
Source organism: Sinocyclocheilus grahami (assembly GCF_001515645.1). NCBI lineage: Eukaryota > Metazoa > Chordata > Actinopteri > Cypriniformes > Cyprinidae > Sinocyclocheilus > Sinocyclocheilus grahami. The sequence goes on from NW_015505810.1 coordinate 374,916, forward strand.
GTTGCGTGTGTCAAGTCATGTACAGCTGATATTGATCATGTTAGTGTGTTTTGCATGCTCATGCAGTGATGTTCCCGTCAGATTATGATCTGTGACGAGGTCAGCATTGATGAGCTTCACGCTGTGCTCATTCAGAGAATCCAAAAACACACGACAGCCAGTCAAACCAGCGGCGGATCGGTCCCGCCGTCAGACAGCGCTCCTTCATTTCATCTGCAGGTTTATTATCAGCTGGAATCAGAGCTTCAGTCACACACACGTGATGCTGGGAGTGTTTACCGTTGATACAGATTACAGTAGAAATGATCACAGACACTGAAGATACGCTGTGTTTAGATGATGTTATGATGAACATCACACACACACCTGTAGATCAGATCCTTCAACAGCATTTCTGGAAATATTACAGGTTTAACACAATATAATATATTTTGAAATTTTTTTTGTGTATATATTGTTGCAATATTATTGTTAATATTAATGTAATTCTGATCTGCAGGGCTCACAGAGATGTTTCACACTCAGACGTGTCACAGCACATTAACATACACGAAACAGAGTGTATGTGTGAGAGTGTGTGTGTGTGTGTGTGGTCTGTTGTGTGTGTGTGTGTGTGTGTATGTGTGTGTGTTGGGCAGAGGTCACACGAGGGACAAAGCATTAGAGCAGGTTTAGTAAAGCTTAACTAGGATGATTGGAGAGATTACTGCTCTTCACGGCCCACGCTGCACTTTCATGATGCTGGAACATCAGAAACTCACTAAAACTGATTTTAATTCTGACATAAGTGTTAATCCTGTTCCATTCACATATTAAACCTCAGTGAGAGAGAGAGAGTGAGAGAGAGAGAGAGAGAGTGTGTGTGAGTGTGTGTGTGTGTGTGTGTGTCTGTGTCTGTGTGTCTGTGTGTCTGTCTGTGTGTCTGTGTCTGTGTGTGTTTGTGTGTGTCTGTGTCTGTGTCTGTGTCTGTGTCTGTGTGTGTGTGTGTCTGTGTGTGTGTGTGTCTGTGTGTGAGCAGAGCTGTTCTTTGATTCTAATACCTCTCCTTTCATCACTTGACATCATTAGGTCGTTCAGATCGTGTTGTTTGTGTTCGTTCAGGTGTTGAGAATGAATCGCTCTATAGACAGATGCTTTCACACCGACATGAAGCCATCAGGTCAAACGCTTCCCATCAGCCTCTGCTCCATTTATAGATGGGAGTTGGATACATATATTATTATTGTAATAGTTTTTATTTTTATATTTTCCATTGTAATTTTCATTTTAGTTCAAATTTTCGAAATTTTGTGTGCCTTTATCTTTTATTTTTATATGGCTGAATAGTTTTTTAATTATAATTTTTTTATTTCAGTTATTTCAGTTTGGTTAATTTAGTTCAAATTAAACTGATAAATGATAAAAATCTCATTTTGAGAGATGCATATATTTTTTTTAATGTATTTATTCCAGTTAACATTTACTATATTTAAAAACAAACAAAGATGTTTTAGTTTTAATTTTAGTTACCTATATGTATGCACACTAAAAATACAGTAAAAATCTTAAAAAATTTAATTTTAAATAATTCTCTGATTAATAGAAAGTTCAAAAGAACAAAATAGAAAATGTCTTTACTGTCACTTTTGATCAGTTTAATTCAGCTTTGATCTGAAGAACACAAAATAACATATTATAGTTTTTCAGACTCTCAAAATATCCTCTTTTGAGTCGCGCAGAACAAACGTCATACAGGTTTGAGCGACATGATGATTTCTGTGTGAACTGTCCCTTTAAGAAGCATCTTCCCGCTCCTCTGAGTCTCCTAATGTTTCAGAAGTGTGTTTGATTTCATTATATGCTGTAATTGAGTATGTTGAGAGCATCATCACTGCGGTTTGGGGGTTTTTAACCCGTTGTAATTGGTGAGTTAGTTCAAACCCGCTTTAATGGCATTCATTTGGGTTTAATTAGTGCAATACAGCGCAGATAAACAGTGATTTACTTAAAGGCATAGCTGACCCAAAAATGAACATGTGCTGTAAATGTGTTCACCATCAGTTCATCTGAGATCAGGATGAGTGTGTTTCTTCATCAGGTTTGGAGAAATGTAGCACTGCATCAGTGTCTCAGCAGTGGATGCTCTGCAGTGAATGGGTGCCGTCAGAATGAGAGTCCAAACAGCTGATAAAAACATCACAATAATCCACAGCACTCCAGTCCATCAGTTAACATCTGGAGAAGACAAAAGCTGAAACACATCCAGCATTAAGATGTTTTTTAATTTCAAACAATGCAGTGGCCTCGCTTATTCTCTTAGAATTGGAACAATTAAAATTAAATTAAGTTAAAAGTTAAGTTATCCTTTGTTTTCCAGTGAAAATGGCAAAAGATTCTTAAATCAAGACACGTTTGGTTTCAGAAAACAGGGCTCCTCATCTTCTGTCATTTTGCTTCTCAAGTATCTTGATTTAGATTCAGAAGTTTAGATAACGAGAGTAAAAATCATTTTTTGCAGTGTGATTTCAAAGGAAAAGACTGACTGACATGTAAAAGAGCTCAGTTGTTTTTACATGCTGTTGTGGTGCATGTTTATGTGAAAACTATGGCATAAAAACAAAGAAGGTCATTGTGACATTTTAAGCTCATAATTCTTAGCTTTTTCCCTGAAAATGGCAGGTTTATGCCTTAGAGTTGCAGTTTAAACTCATAATTGTGAGCTTGCGTCTTGCAATCCTGCCAGAATTCTGACTTTACCTCTCGCAATTCTGTTTTTTTTTTTCACCATGAAAAAAATAAATAAAATAAAAAAAAAATGTAAAAGAATGACTTTTTCCCCCACTTAGAATTAGGAGGGGGAAAGTCTGAATCATGTGAAATAAAGTCACAATTACTTTGTAAAATATGTTTTATTGTGGTTCAAACTCAGTTTCTGTGGCGGTGGAGCTGGTTTGTCAGATGTAATGAACTGAAATAGTTTCTCAGACGAGTGCGTGTGGTTTGAGTTCAGAGGGAATATTCTCATGTGTGTCTGTGTTTGTGTTTGTCTGAGTCTGTCAGAGGAGCACAGAGGCTCTGATCTTATTCGTCTGATCTCTGGCTCTCTGCATCCGTTTGTTTGTGTTTTTCAGACTGAAGGATAGTTTCGTTCCTTAACCAGTCATGTTAAGCATCTTAACTAGTTATGGGTTTCACCATCATGTGTAACCGTACATCAGATATAAGCAGTTGAAGAGGCTGCTGGTTTCTGAGTGCACTTAGTAGACGACACACTTCTTCATTACCTCCACGGTTAGACAGCACTCACAAGAATTCTAAAATATTAATATGATAATCAAAAGTATCAGTGCAGCTTTATTGAATTTGTTTCAACAATTCAGTCATTATAATTTAAGTAAATAATTGTCAATATTTATTTTACTGAATATTATGAATAATAATAATTGTTGTTGTTGTTATTATTATTATTATTATTAAAATGAATTTTTTTTATTTTGAATGATATATAATTAAAAAATATTATTATTTTTATTATTTAATTATAAATGAATAATTATCAATAATTCAATATTTATTTTACTCAATAATAATAATAATAATATAATAATAATAATAATAATTGTTATTATTATTATTATTATTAAAATGAATGTTTTATTTTGAATTATATATAATTAAAAATTATTATTATTATTTAATTATCAATGAATAATTATCAATAATTCAATGTTTATTTTACTCAATAATAATAATAATAATATTAAAATAAATGTGCATATAAAATAATAATAATAATATATTTAATATGATTGTTTGAGCCTGTCTTAAAGCATCATCTCCATCTGTTTCCAGTATATTTTGATAGAAGAAATGAAAAATAAAAATATAAGCATCTAAATGATCAAATCAACATTAAGATCATTCAAGTTTTTGTCATTTTCAGTAATTACCAATATTTTAAAAATAAATTATTTTTGAAAATAGATATGAACTCAGCTGAGCTCAATGCATATGTGTAGTATTGTGTAATGAATATGAATGAACATGATATTTTGAAAAGGAATATTTTAATGTTGGGTGATTTTCAATAATAACTCATATGGTCTCGTTCTGCTGTGGTTTGTTTCTGGCTCTTCTGCAGCGTGGACAAACATCACAAACCCATCTCATTCCAATCAGGCCGATGCTGGCCGTCTGAAGATGAGCGTTCAGACTATTATTGAGATGAGGCCGATCAATACGTCATTTTCCTGCTGAAATGAGCCTTTCGTTCTCTGCAGTCTGTGTTTTGACTTTATTCATGACATCCGTCCATCTGCACCATCTCAGCTCGTTTAACGCTTTAATGATGTGTGTGGATCTGCATCTCAGGTTAAGCTGCTCCGCTGTGGCTGCAGATTTGACCGGATTATGTTGATTTATTAGCTGAGTTTGATTTATGTGAAGCAGGAGTTCAGATCCTCTGTCTGCTGCTGATATGTTCATATTTCAGACGGCTGTGTCAGTCTCCTCACACGAGCGCTCATATAAACACTACAGTCAGCCGTCTGCGGTCTACATAGTCTGCTGCCTTCTGAGGGAGCGTCCTCACTGCAGTGGACACTCAGAAGTGAGCGATTTGAAGCACTCTACAAAGGCAACTTACAAATTAGAAATGCAACAAACTTTTATTTTATTTTATTATTTTCAGTTTATCTAAAGCGACTTACAATTGAGGAATACAGCAGTTAATATACGGTATATTATATTTCATGCACATTTACATTTCTTCATTTAACAGACAAATGAGGAAAACTACAAAGCATCAGACATGGAATGAAAGACTCAAATCCTAATAGATTCCTCTAGAGTTTGATGATGGCACTAATGCAGATGCGTGTGATGATCCTGTGATGTTTATGGTGTCTCTCTCTCTCTGTTCTCAGTGCCTCCTCAGTTCCTCAGCTACCCGTCGAACACGTATGCGTATGAAAGCACGGACATCGAGATGGAGTGTGCCGTGACGGGAAACCCGCAGCCCACCGTCCGCTGGGTGAAGAACGGAGAGGCCGTCATTCCCAGCGACTACTTCCAGATCGTGGTGAGAAATACAGCTAGTGTTTCAGAATCAGGAGGACGTTTGTTTGGTTCACATCACTAGGATTAGAATTTACATTTAGTCGTTAGCAGACGCTTTTATCCAAAGCGGACAATGAAGCAATCAAAATCAACAAAAGAGCTATAATATGCAAGTGCTATAACACGTCTCAGCTAGCTTAACACAGTACACGTAGAATTCATTCATTCCTGTTTATTTATTTGTTTGTTCCTTTCTTATTCATTCACTGGTTCTCATGCATTTATTTATTCATTTATTTTTATTAATTCAGTCATTCATCATCATCATCATCCTCTATTTATTTATTTATGTATTTATAATTCATATATTTTAATTATTAATTTGTATGTATTCATTCATGTTTATTTATTTTTATTATTAATTATATCATTTTTATTTTAATGTATTACTTTTATTCATATTGAAATATCTTACGAGAAATGTATTGTTAGTTTTTTTGTAGTTTTCTCTCTCTCTCTCTGTAATGTGCTGATATATCATAAGTGCATGAGCCCATTTAAGCTCATATGTGAGAAGCTCCTGAAGTCTGATGATTGTCCCGTGTGTGGTCTGCAGGAGGGCGGTCATCTCCAGATTCTGGGTCTGGTTCGCTCAGACGAGGGTTTCTATCAGTGTATCGCTGAGAACGAAGCGGGAAACAGTCAGGCGATGGCTCAACTCATCCTGCTGCAGCCCGGTAAGATCCAACACACTCATATGCTGACCTGTGAGCATCCTTCATCTGCGAGCTTGCACACGCAGTGTGTGTGTGTGTGTGCGTGCGTGCGTGCGTGTGTGTGTGTGTGTGTGTGTGAGAGAGTGAGTGTGTGAGTGGGTGTGTGTGTGTGTGTGTGCGCGCGAGAGTGTGTGTGTGTGTGTGTGTGTGTGTGCGTGCGAGAGAGAGAGTGTGTGTGTGTGTGCGTGCGAGAGAGAGAGTGTGTGTGTGTGTGCGTGCGAGAGAGAGAGTGTGTGTGTGTGTGCGTGCGAGAGAGAGAGTGTGTGTGTGTGTGCGTGCGAGAGAGAGAGTGTGTGTGTGTGTGCGTGCGAGAGAGAGAGTGTGTGTGTGTGTGCGTGCGAGAGAGAGAGTGTGTGTGTGTGTGCGTGCGAGAGAGAGAGTGTGTGTGTGTGTGCGTGCGAGAGAGAGAGTGTGTGTGTGTGTGCGTGCGAGAGAGAGAGTGTGTGTGTGTGTGTGTGCGTGCGAGAGAGAGAGTGTGTGTGTGTGCGTGTGAGAAAGCATTTGTTTCATAGGACGTGCATTTGTGAGGTTTAGTCTTGAGGATATGTGTGATCTCTGAGAGATTTCCCAGAATGCCATGCTGTGCGTGTAGAGCACTGATCCAGGGCTTTATCTGAAGAGAGACAGTGATGTAGAGATGATGTTCTGCTGGTGTTCAAATGAGTGTGAGATTCTGTCTAAACCTGCCGTGACTGTCATACGGAACGACTGCTTTCTGCTTATATACACCGATGCATTAGGAAGCTCCGCCTCCAGTCTAATTTCATTGGTCAGCCAAGTTTCTGCCAAAATACCACAATTACCACCAGGGTTGGGGAAAGTTAAAAGTAATGCATTACAATATTGCATTACTCCTTAAAAAGGTAACGAATTACATTACTTAGTTACTATTATGAAAAGTAATGTGTTACGTTACTTTCGCATTACTTTTTAAACCTGGGCTTGCTTGATTGTTTTTAATATAAAAAGTTGTATTTTTAGCTATTGTAAAAGCCCTTTGACACCAAAGGTGAAATGAATACGCCTCAGGCTGAAGGAAATGTAAATTCACATATTTAATTAATTGCATGTTTACCTCATATTCCTGAGGTTTGCATTTGACTGTTTTTATTGATTTTGAGGAATACTGAATCTATTTTTGTGCATGTTCACACAGCGCACACAACGCCTCTGCACTCACTCCTCAACACGAGAGCTCCCATTCAATACATGGGAAACAAAGTAACTTGCATTAGTTATTTTCTTGTTAATTAAAAACTAATGCATTACTTTACTAGTTACTTGTAATGCGCCCAACACTGGTTACTACTGTTTATTACATTTACATGTATTCCTTTATGTCTTTGTGAGTGTGCGTGTGTGTGTGTGTGCGTGCGTGCGTGTGTGTGTGTGTGTTTGTGTTACTGATCCGACACACACACACACACATGCACGCACGCACGCACGCACACACACACACACACACACACACTGAGGTAGTTAAGCGCTGCGTCACATGCTGATTTCCTCCAGCTTATGTGTTTATGGGCCTGTAACAACTCGCTTTCTGCAGGGCTTTCATCATGTTCGTCATGATTTTGAGGGTTTGGGAGCAGACATGTGATATTTCTATGTTAGTTACTTCACTTGTCAGTAGAAATTATAATAGTTAGAATGCATTAAATGAATCATAAGGCAATAAAGACATTTATAATGTTTCAAAATATTTATATTTCAAATAAATGCTGTTCTTTTGAACTTTCTATTTCACGGTTTCCACAAAAATATTGTGCAGCACAACTGTTTTTAACATTGATAATAATCAGAAATGTTCCTTGAGCAGCAAATCAGCATATTATACTGATTTCTGAAGATCATGTGACACTGAAGACTGGAGGAATGATGCTGAAAATACAGCTGCGCATCACAGAAATACATTACAGTTTAACAGAAATTCACACAGAAAACAGCAGTTTGAAATTGTAAAAATATTTCACTTTGACCGTATTTTTGATCAAATAAATGCAGCTTTGTTGAGCAGAAGAGACTTCTTTCAGAAACATTACAAAATGTTACCGACCTCAAACTTTTGAACGGTAGTATTTATTTCAAAATATACCAGAATATATTGCTAATATAGAAGTTTTAAACAATTTGTCGCTGTATTAAGTGAAGTTGAACCTCAAACTTTCCTTTAAAGTGACTGCAAACATCTGCTGTGAAACACACTGATATATGCACGCACGTACAGCATTGGTGTGTGTTTGTGGGAGGTTTGGGATCAATCTGTCTGCCGCTAATGCAACTTCTGCCAAAAACCATCTGCTGTTGATAAAAGTCTCCCACAGAAATGTGAGAAGATTAAAAATACCTGAATCACAATGTCATGTCAATCAAAAAACTATTAGCGGCAGTTTGAAACTCAAGCGAAGGTTTTAATTAAGCAAGAATGAGAGTAAAACTCTGTGGTTCCTCTGCGGTTCCTACTGTTTTAATCACGGATCCCTGCGGTAAACATCGCAGACGGCGCCTGCATTCACTGTGCAGAAACAGCAGTTACCATGGCACGACTGCCACACGAGCAGAGCTGTGATTTTTAACTGGGTTTATGAGAGCTTGGTGTTCAGACGTCCCATAATGCCAGTAGAGAGACACTCGCAGTCTCATTAATGCTGTCAGCACTTAACAAAAGCACTATAGAGTTAAGCATCACACACTCTATTAAATTCAATAGCTGTCCTGACAGACACACAAAAACTGCTCTCTATGGAGCCTGAGTGTAAACTCAATCCATCCCAGATTAATTGGGACAAGGATGAGACCAGAGGAGATGATCTGAGACGAGGATGAGACCAGAGGAGACAATCTGAGATGAAAATGAGACCGGAGAAGATGATTTGAGACAAGGGTGAGACCAGAGGAGACGCTCTGAGATGAGGGTGAGACCAGAGGAGACACTCTGACACGAGGTTGAGACCAGAGGAGATGCTGTGAGACAAGGGTGAAACCAGAGGAGACGCTCTGAGACAAGAATGGGACCAGAGCAGACACTGTGAGACAAGGCTGACACAAGAGGAGACGCTATGAGACTAGGATGATACTGTGAGATGAGGATGAGACCAGAGGAGATGCTGTGAGATGAGGATGAGACCAGAGGAGATGCTGTGAGACGAGGATGCGACCAGAGGAGACACTCTGACATGAGGATGACACCAGAGGAGACACTCTGAGACTAGGATGAGTCCAGAGGAGAAACTGTGAGACGAGGATGACACCAGAGGAGACACTGAAGAGATCAGAGGAGACGCTCTGCGATGAGGATGAGACCAGAGGAGACGCTGTGAGATGATGGGGAGTCCAGAGGAGACACTGTGAGACGAGGATGACACCAGAGGAGACACTGATGAGACCAGAGGAGATGCTCTGATACCTGATGAGACACTGCGAGATGAGGATGAGACCAGAGGAGACACTGTGAGACGAGGATGAGACCAGAGGAGACACTGATGAGACCAGAGGAGATGCTCTGATACCTGATGAGACACTGTGAGATGAGGATGAGACCAGAGGAGACACTGATGAGACAGGATGAGACCAGAGGAGATGCTGTGAGACGAGGATGCGACCAGAGGAGACACTCTGACATGAGGATGACACCAGAGGAGACACTCTGAGACTAGGATGAGTCCAGAGGAGAAACTGTGAGACGAGGATGACACCAGAGGAGACACTGAAGAGATCAGAGGAGACGCTCTGCGATGAGGATGAGACCAGAGGAGACGCTGTGAGATGATGGGGAGTCCAGAGGAGACACTGTGAGACGAGGATGA
>NW_015505810.1:387363-397764 GCF_001515645.1 Sinocyclocheilus grahami
TGATACTGTGATACTGTGAGATGAGGATGAGACCAGAGGAGATGCTGTGAGATGAGGATGAGACCAGAGGAGATGCTGTGATGCGACCAGGAGACCAGAGGAGATGCTGTGAGACGAGGATGCGACCAGAGGAGACACTCTGACATGAGGATGACACCAGAGGAGACACTCTGAGACTAGGATGAGTCCAGAGGAGAAACTGTGAGACGAGGATGACACCAGAGGAGACACTGATGAGACCAGAGGAGATGCTCTGAGACCTGATGAGACACTGTGAGATGAGAATGAGACCAGAGGAGACACTGATGAGACCAGAGGAGATGCTCTGAGACCTGATGAGACACTGTGAGATGAGAATGAGACCAGAGGAGACACTGATGAGACCAGAGGAGATGCTCTGATACCTGATGAGACACTGTGAGATGAGGATGAGACCAGAGGAGACACTGATGAGACCAGAGGAGATGCTCTGATACCTGATGAGACACTGCGAGATGAGGGTGAGACCAGAGGAGACACTCTGACACGAGGCTGAGACCAGAGGAGATGCTGTGAGACAAGGGTGAGACCAGAGGAGACGCTCTGAGACGAGGGTGAGACCAGAGGAGACACTCTGAGATGAGGGTGAGACCAGAGGAGACACTCTGACACGAGGCTGAGACCAGAGGAGATGCTGTGAGACAAGGGTGAAACCAGAGGAGATGCTCTGAGACAAGAATGGGACCAGAGCAGACACTGTGAGACAAGGCTGACACAAGAGGAGACGCTATGAGACTAGGATGATGTGTATAATGCAGTAACCAGTGCTGTTTGAATTTATTTATATGTGTGTGTGTCTGTTCATTCATTCAAGACCATAAAACACGGTCAATATATCTTTCTGAAATTACAGAGCACAAAAACGTGACGATTAAACCTTTGATTTAAGCAATTAAATCAGCTGGACTGTGCCTCATCTTCAGAGTTTGAGTTGAATTTGAAATGATGCAGAATTGCAATTGGATTTTGAATGTATTTTCTCTCTCTCTGTGATTTCACAAAGCCTTCTTTGAAAGGTTAAAAAGCCATTTTTAGGTTTATAGGCAATGGATAAATGTTTCAAATGGTTAAAGCACTAAAACAACTAAAAGTAACTATACTACAACTAAAATTTCATACAACTATGTTGACAAACAAAACTAATAAATATGACAAAACACAGAAAATTACAAAAAATTTGAATGTAAAAATAATAAAAATTAATCAAATTAAAATGAATAACAATAAAATGCATACTAAACAAAAAATATCAAAAAGAAAACTAATTTAAAATATTTACAAAAACTGTAATAGTACATCAATGATGTTATATACTGTATGATATGTATAATGCACTATAAAAATAATTTTTGAAGTTTAGATTATAAAATGCATGCCTATAGACGTGAATTTAGTTGTATTTAGTATTTTCAGTCATATTTAATGCTTTAACCTACACTGTTCACTGTCCTCTGCACTGCTAGGAAATTTCACAATTAATCACTTAGAAACGACAAGTAACACGTTGAATTAAATTGGAAATTTTGAAACTGTATTTTCTTGTAAAATGTGACCTATGCTTTACAACTTAGAGAAGTCATTTCTACAGTGTTTTAGCCACAGCCTGCATGAATATTTGTGGATTTCCCAGAATGCATCACCTGTACAGTTCTTTGAATTGTGGTTCCAGTTAAGTTTCCTGTGTCTGATTTGGTTCACGCTCACAGCTGGGTTTGTGATTCTGTTTGTTCAGGTCACTGCAATGTTAACAGTGCTCCATTTGCCGGAGGGAACCGCTGGCTTTCTTTCCTTCCTCAGACGATGATTAAAGACCAACGCTTCTGTTTCTGGATGTTTGTAAACGCCTTGATATATTTGCAGTTCCATAGTCAGTCCTCCAGAAACACAGCTGACTGTGACTGTGTCCCGATGCTTAATGCTAGCAATTGCTGATTAAGATGCAAACTGTGGACTCTTTGGAACATGGTAACTAGGGTTGGGTATTGTTTGAATTTGATCAATTCCTATTGCGATTCCGATTCTGCTCATTGATTCCGATTCTATTTGATTCCCAATTTTGATTCCAGTGTGGTTAAAAAAAAGAAACATTTAGATATCAAATATATTCATTCTGTGTCTCTTTTTGCAAAACATTTAAAAAGATTCAAAAATCAGCCGGCTTCATAAAAACTGGACTCGAGTAAGAGCTGTCTGTGTGCACAATAGAGCTGCATGATCCTCTGAATAAATTGAGCCTTTTTTTAAATGAATGTTGTAGTTCTCTCACAATTCTGAAGAAAAAAATATTAGACAAGTAAACAAAATTTCATAGAATTTATGAATGGAATGATTCAAAGACTCACTCAAGATTCACTCGTTTCATTACTGGACAAATCAGTGTTTTTAAGTGAATTTCTTGAAAGAATGAATCAAAAACAAAAACATTTTTAACAGCCCCTTTTCACCACCTAAACAAAAGATGAGCACACTGGAATTGACAGGCGGAATAGAATTTTTAATTTTACAACAAGTATCCGATTCCTGACCTTAAGTTTCCGATTCAGGAATTGGAATTGATTTTCGATTCCCAACCCTAATGGCAATTGGTTTCTGTCTGGTCATTAACCGGTCAACCAGCTAGTATGACCTATCCCATTGTGTCCAACACTGGATTGACCAGCACATGGGTCTGGAGATCGGTGTTAAATCTCACAGAAACAAAAGCTCCGGGTGTTTGTCAGCAGCGTCTGCTCTTTTGTTGGTTGTGTGAGTGTTTTCTCTCAGGACGTGTCAGCCGAGGCTGATGGGCGGCTCCGCCGGGAATCATGGGACATCTTTAGGAATGCAAATGCTGCTGTCTGAGTGACGGGATGAAATCAGCCGCTCTGTTCTCTTCCCCTCGATCTGTCTGTGTCTCTCTCTCATGCCGCAGCAGTCGTAGCTATAAACACGCCGGTCGTGTTGCTCAATAATTCATGTGCAATAATAGAAAAGCTGCGATTGCTTATTTGTATTTAAACAGGCTTGAGTGCAGCTACAGGAACCCCACACAGTCCTGCGCTTCACTACAAGATGCCTTTTGTGCTGAAATGTCTCATTTGCACATTTATTGTTGTGTGTTTGAGATGTTCACATCTACAGCTGCTTCCCTCCTCCATTACCAGCGCTTTGTGAAATTCTGTTATCAGTAGAAATACGTCAGGCTTTGCTTTAACGCTGCTTCTTTTTCCCGTCTGAGTGTGTATAATGCAGTAACCAGTGCTGTTTGAATTTATTTATATGTGTGTGTGTCTGTTCATTCATTCAAGACCATAAAACACGGTCAATATATCTTTCTGAAATTACAGAGCACAAAAACGTGACGATTAAACCTTTGATTTAAGCAATTAAATCAGCTGGACTGTGCCTCATCTTCAGAGTTTGAGTTGAATTTGAAATGATGCAGAATTGCAATTGGATTTTGAATGTATTTTCTCTCTCTCTGTGATTTCACAAAGCCTTCTTTGAAAGGTTAAAAAGCCATTTTTAGGTTTATAGGCAATGGATAAATGTTTCAAATGGTTAAAGCACTAAAACAACTAAAAGTAACTATACTACAACTAAAATTTCATACAACTATGTTGACAAACAAAACTAATAAATATGACAAAACACAGAAAATTACAAAAAATTTGAATGTAAAAATAATAAAAATTAATCAAATTAAAATGAATAACAATAAAATGCATACTAAACAAAAAATATCAAAAAGAAAACTAATTTAAAATATTTACAAAAACTGTAATAGTACATCAATGATGTTATATACTGTATGATATGTATAATGCACTATAAAAATAATTTTTGAAGTTTAGATTATAAAATGCATGCCTATAGACGTGAATTTAGTTGTATTTAGTATTTTCAGTCATATTTAATGCTTTAACCTACACTGTTCACTGTCCTCTGCACTGCTAGGAAATTTCACAATTAATCACTTAGAAACGACAAGTAACACGTTGAATTAAATTGGAAATTTTGAAACTGTATTTTCTTGTAAAATGTGACCTATGCTTTACAACTTAGAGAAGTCATTTCTACAGTGTTTTAGCCACAGCCTGCATGAATATTTGTGGATTTCCCAGAATGCATCACCTGTACAGTTCTTTGAATTGTGGTTCCAGTTAAGTTTCCTGTGTCTGATTTGGTTCACGCTCACAGCTGGGTTTGTGATTCTGTTTGTTCAGGTCACTGCAATGTTAACAGTGCTCCATTTGCCGGAGGGAACCGCTGGCTTTCTTTCCTTCCTCAGACGATGATTAAAGACCAACGCTTCTGTTTCTGGATGTTTGTAAACGCCTTGATATATTTGCAGTTCCATAGTCAGTCCTCCAGAAACACAGCTGACTGTGACTGTGTCCCGATGCTTAATGCTAGCAATTGCTGATTAAGATGCAAACTGTGGACTCTTTGGAACATGGTAACTAGGGTTGGGTATTGTTTGAATTTGATCAATTCCTATTGCGATTCCGATTCTGCTCATTGATTCCGATTCTATTTGATTCCCAATTTTGATTCCAGTGTGGTTAAAAAAAAGAAACATTTAGATATCAAATATATTCATTCTGTGTCTCTTTTTGCAAAACATTTAAAAAGATTCAAAAATCAGCCGGCTTCATAAAAACTGGACTCGAGTAAGAGCTGTCTGTGTGCACAATAGAGCTGCATGATCCTCTGAATAAATTGAGCCTTTTTTTAAATGAATGTTGTAGTTCTCTCACAATTCTGAAGAAAAAAATATTAGACAAGTAAACAAAATTTCATAGAATTTATGAATGGAATGATTCAAAGACTCACTCAAGATTCACTCGTTTCATTACTGGACAAATCAGTGTTTTTAAGTGAATTTCTTGAAAGAATGAATCAAAAACAAAAACATTTTTAACAGCCCCTTTTCACCACCTAAACAAAAGATGAGCACACTGGAATTGACAGGCGGAATAGAATTTTTAATTTTACAACAAGTATCCGATTCCTGACCTTAAGTTTCCGATTCAGGAATTGGAATTGATTTTCGATTCCCAACCCTAATGGCAATTGGTTTCTGTCTGGTCATTAACCGGTCAACCAGCTAGTATGACCTATCCCAGAGCGTCTACCATCTCCTCCCATCAGGAGCGGTGTTTGACACGGAAACACGGAGGCTGTGTTTCATGTAAATGGATTTGCCGAAGCTGAATTATTCATGGGCGCTCCACTGACAGACACAATAAGCCGGTGCTGGCGAACGGAAGCAGGCTGAGGATACAGACGCGTGTTTGTGTCTGCTTCGTTATGACGCTGGCTCTAACAAGGAACTGGACTGATAAGGAGCAGATCAGTTGAACTCAGCATCTCTGCTTTACTTTAACATTACGACAGCAGGATGAACTGGAACAGATTCATCTCTGTGTTGATTGAACCCTTGATGAGAGCGGACGGGTTATTTATTAGCCGCAGACGTGTGTCGGACAGATCTGTGTGTTCTCTGGATATTGTGGTCATTTCTAGATGATTGAGGTTTGATGGGCCTCATTTCCACAGATATGATAGAAATGGTTCAGCTCCATCAGATCTCAGCATCATAATCCAGGTTCAGGTGTGTGTGTGTGTGCTGGTTTTCACTACGTTATGGGAAATGTCCCCATGGATGGGTTTATAGTGTCCCCAAATGTCCCCACATGTATAGTAATACCACTAAATGTTTGACCGAGTGGAGACATTTTTGGGGGGGTCCCTATGAGGCAACAAGCTTGTAAATCACACAGAATGAAGTTTTCTGAGAATCTAAAAATGCCTGTAGTTTTGTGTGAGGGGTAGGTTTAGGGTAAGGGGATAGAAAATACAGTTTGTACAGTAGAAAAAACTATTTATGCATTTAATTTTAAGCATTAGTCGACTAATTATTAATAAACCATTTAAATCATAATGATGAGCCTTTAATTGCCTACATAGCCTAATAAACGCACACATAAAGCATGCCACAGCACCCCAGCCGAAGTAGTCTAAAGATTATGAATGTGTCAGGGTAAAACAGCGAGAAGGCTGCATTAATATTTTAATAATTTATTGATAAACTAGTGTTTTCTGGGGGGTTTTTCGCCTCAAGTCGGCGACACTGACTTGTCATCTCCGCAGTATTGGCTGCGCCTGTATATATGTTTCATACGGATTACATAATCTGAGAATATTTGTTTTCCGTTTGAATTGGTTCATTTGAAAGTAAATATTTTGCTCTCTATAGTATATTTTTCGTCTGTTAGGCAAACATACACAGAGTTTCGGAGTTTCGCGCTAAATTTCACAGAGACCGAGACGGCAGAAAGCGCATCCTGTTTGCTTTCATTATTTTATAAAAGCGCAATGTTTTGTTGTTATTGTGAGTGCACACAAATAAACGTGGAGTCTTTACAGATTCGAAAGATGTACGGTATTACTCTTATCTGTATGACCAAAAATGTATTTTAACATTTTAACATATAGTGTCTCTACATTTCAGCTTCCACACTCCGCACAGACACTTGAAATGCACACATTTTTCTAGATTAACATTAAGCTAAGATTGAGCGCCACTAGATTTAATCACCGCTTCCTGTGGAAATAAAGTTTTTTTTTCTGCGACTAATAAAATTTTGGTCAACCAAGCCTCTTCTCGTCGACTGACAGTTAATCGACTATTAGGGTGCAACTCTACATAATGCACAGGGTTATATTATTTATCATCATCATCATCAAAAATGTTCTACTTTTGTCCTATTACAGTATATATATATATATATATATATATATATATATATATATATCCCTTGGAAATATATATATTTCCTTGAAATTTTTAAGTATTAGTAATTTCATTATGTTTTTGTCCTTTTTTTATCAGTTTAAAATTTTAGTTTCTGCAGTTATTTTATTTAGTTATTTTGTTTATTTAGTTTTTTAGTTATTTTAGTACTTCTGGTTAAACTAAATAAAAATGTGAAATGTTGCATTGGCATTGTAAATAACTGTTATAATAAGTTATAATAAAGAAATACGTTTTTAAAACATTTTGTTTAGTTAATGTTTATTTTATGTAATTATTTCTTTAGGTTAGGGTTTTTACATATAGTGATACACTGTTTTTAAGTTGTGAGATTTCAAAGATTTTTGGAGTACATTTTACAAGAAAATACTATATCAGTTTTTCAACTTGTCGAAA
The DNA here is from genome assembly GCF_001515645.1 of Sinocyclocheilus grahami. Taxonomy (NCBI): domain Eukaryota; kingdom Metazoa; phylum Chordata; class Actinopteri; order Cypriniformes; family Cyprinidae; genus Sinocyclocheilus; species Sinocyclocheilus grahami. The sequence continues at coordinate 394,598 of NW_015505810.1, forward strand.
TTGCAATTTGTAATTGTGAAATTTGCTTGCAATTTCTGAATGAAAGTAGTTTCTACACCAAATTCTAGTTCTGATTTTCTTCTTTCTTCTCAAATCAGTCATTCACTGTATTTGAATTAGTTTTTTTTATAAATCACAGTGATTGGTCACTTCACCTGTCAATCAGGTGGTCTCTCTCTGGATGGGTGGTTCTGGTCCTGAGTCAGCTGTGAACTGGACTGGACTGTTTTCCACACTGACGGGATTTTCAGTGGATCTCACAGTCGTTTGAGGCTTGTTTTTCTTTCTCATTGAGCGTCAGTCACGCTGCTCCTCATGATGTGCTTTTCTGTCAGCTTTGACAAAATAAGTGCAGTCATGCTTTAGGATGCTTCAGTCCTGCGCTGACAGCGACTGAAAGACTGCAGGGTTTGGACGTGATGGTTTAGAGACGTGCTTCCGCATGTCACACACAAACGCCGCTGTGAGGAGTTACAGCCTGATATCATTATCAGTTGTCACGCAGTGGTTCTCTGTGAATCCCTCATCACATGTAGAAGCTACGCTGATTGTTTTTGAAGGAAAGAGTGTGAAATTAAAATAGTTTATTATGATCAGATAATGCAAGACGGGTGAACCTACTAACCAGTGCACAAGTTAACGCATACGGTTAATGACTAAACAGGTTAAACTGCAGCCGAGCGAGTGACAGGTCAAGCAACCCTTTATTTGATCATTTATATGTGTGAAATATTTACAGTGGTGGTCAAAATGATTAGAACACTAGTATTTTCAGCAGCTAACAAATGGTTTTAAGTCAGTTATTTCATTCTTTTGCTGTAGTGTGTAGGAAATATCTGTTTACATTTCCAAACATTCATTTTGCCATTAATTGCAATAATCCAGTCTTTGTTGTCCGAAGACTGAATTGCACCCAGGTACAAAGAATTACAATAATCATTTATAGGCAGTATAATTTATAGGCAAATACATCTAGGTGTCATCAGCACAAAAAGTGCTATGAAATACTATATTTCTTAAAAATAGAACCAAGAGGAAGCATATATAATGAAAAAAGCACTGGTCCCAAAACGGAACCTTGAGGGACACCACAGGCAATATAAGCTACTTATGATGAAAAGCTTCCAATTTGAACAGAAAAGGTTCTATTTTAAAGATAAGACGCAAACCAACTTAAGGCAGTTCCTTGGATGCCCACCTGACACTTTAAACATTCTATTTGGATATATGGTCTATATAAGATACGCCAGATGGTCTATCTGGCGTATCTTACAGTATTGCAATTCTGATGCAATTATGACTTTATATCTTACTTCTGGCTTTATATCTTACAATTATTGCAATTCGGACTTCATATCTTGTAATTATGACTTTATATCTCACAATATTGCAGATCTAATGTAATTTGGACTTTCTATCTCGCAATTATGACTTTATATCTTGCAATTATGACTTTATATCTCACAATATCATAATTTTGATGCAATTCTGGGTTTATATCTCACGATTATGAATTTATATTGGCATTGTGGCTTTTTATCTTACAATTCTGACTCTATATCTTGCAGTTGAAAGTTTATCTCAGTTCCAACTTTTTTCTCAGAATTGTGACTTTATATCTCTAATTCAGAATTGTGAGATGATAAACTCAGATTTGCAAGAAAAGATCAGATTCTGAGAATTCTGAATTCTGAGACAAAAAGTCAGTTACCGTTTTTTTATCCATTACAGAAACAAGATTCCCTATCTTTGTGTTTTTCCGAGCTGAACCTGATTTCTGTTCTGCGTGATTCGGCGTTGATCTGTGCGTGGGTTCAGAGGTATTTGTGTCGGTACGATGGAATAATGAAAGCTTTTTGTCATAGGCATCAGTCACAGCCGTGTTCATGCTCCATTGGAGCTTTCAATCAGAGGCTCATCCGATTATCTGCATGCTTGAGCTGCCAAATGATTATTATTGTGTAAATTAGAGCCAGTGTGATTCGTTCCTTCTCTCTGTCTGTCGATCTCTCTGACTGACGCGGCTCTGAAATGAGTCGTCTCATAAGAGTAATGAAGGAGTGCGCCGATGGCCAGATTAGAGCACAGATCCATCGCTGAAATACATACAGATGTTTGAGATGATGAACACTAAACATGCATTCACACTTGTCTGAAACTAACTAGGGCTCTGTAACCTGCTAACTAACTGTCAGGTCATATTTTAACCTCATCGGAAGCGCTTGTCTTCAATCAGACATTACCTTATATTACCAATTAAATTAATCAGTGTGCTTGACTGTAGATGGACAGTCGCGTAGAGTTAATTCAACATCACCCGGTGAGGATTTTCACATTACTTGATGTGTAGCTCAATATTTATGTATGATCTTTAAAATTATGTAAATTAATTGTAGTAAATGTATTTTGTGCTGGATTGTAGTCAACCGTGACGGTTGTGTCACAATCCCATCAAACCATCAGAGATATTAAACATCAAACTGATTCTAGTCTAGACACTCTAGGATTATATTATTATTTTATTTTTTAATTTTTTTGAGTAATTGTATAGGTGTTTATAACAGTATTATTTGTATATCAAAGCAGCTTTACAGATATTAATGTGGATTATGGCTGGTGATATTGATGGTTCAATATTCAATAGATATTAGTGATAATTTTGGGGAAAAAATGCAGTAAAAGTCTAGTTAAAATAATCTAGTGAAAAACTGTTAAAAACAACCTGATGGTTTAAGTAGACTTTTACTTGACTTAGATTTGCGTATTATATTACTTTTGTATTATATAACTTTGTATTTAATACGTTTGTAACTGTGTATTATCTCAAAATGATGAATATCATTTTTATTACTATATCTCTTTTTACAACGTGCATTGTTTCAAAATGGCTTTACGGAAATTAATCATTTTAATGTTTCTATAAAATATCTTATAATCTGGATTATAGCTGGTGAAATATTCAATATTAATGATATGTTAATGATTTTGGCTAATAGTAATAAGTGCTAAAATACAGTAAAAATCTAGCTTGTCAAATTTACTTTAGTTTGATTTAACTAGACATATGTTATTTTGTATCTTATATATTAATTGTATATTATATACTTTATATCTGATATGATTGAGTATTATTTCTAAATTATTACTATCAAGTCACATATTTTTTT
>NW_015505810.1:397840-399143 GCF_001515645.1 Sinocyclocheilus grahami
GTATGCATGATTTTATTCATCTGTATGAGTACAGTTTGATATAAATATAATACTTAGTCATTAATGTTGAAGGTTATGAATCTGTAATGTTTTGCTTTCAGTTTAACATTTAGGAGTCATGAATATGTGTGTAATGTATAAATGTGCCATCAGCTCCAGTAGATGCATGAGATGTTTCATGTCTCTGATGGTTTGATGGGATTGTAACGCATCTGTCACACGCTTGAGAAAGCGATCCGTGCTCCAGAGGAAGAGCAGAAGCCCCGACTCTGCTGTATTCATCTTCTGTTATCTGGAGGCACTCTGAAGTCGAGGAGCGTTCGATCTGAACGATGGATCTCCAGCTCTCTAATGACCGTCCCGTTATTAATGGAGCACCAGCACACCTTTATAAAGCCGCGGGCCAGTGTTTGTGCTCGCGCTCGGGACAGAGAAGGGAAATATTGTCCATCTCACACTAATGTCCCTGCTCCGTCCACTTTATAACCGAGAGACAGAAACGCTTCAGAAACCTAGCCTGCGTTTGATGGAATATTTCAGCAGGAAGACGGATGTCCGGGACGGGACGCACTAAATTGGAAAGAGAATAGCTTGAGTCTGAGATTGAAAGTGCTGCAGTTTCACCGTACAACACGAACTGCGAGTGTCACACAGATTCACATTATAAACACAAGCTCATGCAGGATTTACTCTCAAACCATTTTCACTCAGAAACCGCTTGTGAATTCCACTAATAATTACAAAGAACACTAGTCATTAACACTTTGAAGTGAACATGAAATGCTGAAGTAAAAAGACTGACTCCAATAATAATTTTATTTACAACTTAGAAAATTATTATTTATTTATCTGTTTGTTATTTTTATTATTTTAACTTTTTTCTTTTCTTTTCTTTCCTTTATTTTATTTTTTTCAGTTGTGCTGCAAGTGACACTTTCAAAATGTTGCTTGAAATCTATTTGTGTCTGATATTCCCTTGATCTTGCGGATGGATCCATTACATACTCAATGTAATAAAAAATATTATGGTTTTCATTGGAAAAATTAAGATTGTAAGATGTTAAAAGAGGTCACGTCTAAAAAAGTATTTTCTTTTAACACTCCAATAATCTTTATTTTATTTACAAAGTCATGTTTTAAAAATAATGATGTTAATTGTTGTAAATTGCAAAAGTAATAGTTTTAAATGATCTAGTTAACATAATTAAGGCATCTTTCCATAAATTAATTTTAGTGTGATAAACATGCCTTTTCACTTTGTGTGTGTGAGTGTGTGAGTGTGTGAGTGAGTGAGTGTGTGAGT
>NW_015505810.1:400225-401699 GCF_001515645.1 Sinocyclocheilus grahami
GTCTCGACGGGATCGGGGTCGTGAAGGTCATTGTTAAGTGGATCCAGTTGAAGCTGCGTTTGATGTTCAGTTTTCAGTCTTACAGTGTTTGAGACGCAGGACAAGATGAGGTTTGATCTGTACAGCTCACTTCTGATAAACAAACACACGCTTTATTATTTCATAAAGATCATAGAGCAGAATGATTGACTCTTACTGTACAATTAATCACCAGTGATTCATCTAAACATGCATTTACATTCATCTTCTTACTCTATCATATTTGTGCATGCTTTAAAGCTGTTTTTAATGAATATTTCCAGCTCAGAGTCTGAATATTCAGAAACTATTAAACAGTGATGAGATGTAATGGAAAAGAGTTTGGATCTGGAGGCTTTCATCTGATTTAAGATCAATCTAAATATGTTTTTTAAATAATTATGCTGCATTAAAACACAAATGAGCAATTACCATGAGCTATAAGCAATTAAAACATTAAAATTTAATTATTTACCTCAGTAGTAGATTAAACACATGCTTTATTATTTATTAAGGATCATAGAGCAGAATTATTGTTGGCTATTAATGTACAAATAACCACCAACGATTCATCCAAACATGCATTTGCAAAATCGCCCTGATCTTTTGCAATATCTACATGTATATTTTATATTTTAATCTGATTTGCTGTTTTTAATCTGTTTACTCTTACTATCATTATCTCATCCAGTTTTCATTATCATCCCTGATCTGAATTTGATCTAGTTGCATTAAATTGCATTGATGAAATTGTTTTATGAATGTTAAAAGTCATAAAAACAGTACTGTGGCTGTGATACTGAAGTTCAGATGTTCCAGTTCTCACTATTAACTAACTATTAACTATGACTTTTGCTGCTTATTAATAGTTAGTAAGGTAGTTGTTAGTTTAGGTGTGGGGTGGATTAGGGGATCTAAAATATTCTCATGCAGAATAAGGCATCAAAGGACTAATAAACAACCAATTTGCTAGTTAATAGTGAGAGATTGTATTTTCAGTATGTTCACTGCTAGTTACATGCGTGCAGTTTAATGTGATAAAATTAGATGTGTCCTATTAAAATCAGGGCTCTGTACATGACTGACATCTCGTTTCTATTTCTGACGCATTGCAGCTTTCATTTCACATGGATGTGGAAATTAATAATAAATAGCTTTTAGTCTCATGATGACGATGCTTCATGTGAATGTTTCCTGAGCGCTGTGTTTGCTTCGAGTGAATCTGGAGAGTGCTGTCATCGACAGATTCTACAGATGCTGTAAATACACATGAAACACATTTGAGACGAGTAAAAGAGTCGAGTGGCGGTCAGAAAACGAGTCGAGAAGATGAACTTGATAGGATTCAGGACATTTTACAGTCTGTACGGCTACAAATCTCTGACTGTCTTCGTTGCCTAATGTACACTAACTTAAACTTACTTAATAAATTCATATTTTTATTCATCAAAGATGC
>NW_015505810.1:402007-411848 GCF_001515645.1 Sinocyclocheilus grahami
AATAAAAGGCATCAAATATGAACTGTTTCAACACTGATAATACAAACGGTAAATAAAAAATTTAATAAATGATTATTGTGCAGCACATCGGCATAATAAAAGGATTTCCGAAGGTTTTGAATGTGTGTTTGTAGATTCTCATTCTCACTTCTGAGTGTCTTTATGAAGAGCAAATATTAAAATACTGGCTGAAACAGATAATACATTCATTATTTTCATGTTATGCTTGCTAACAAATAAAAAAGGTAATAATAAAAAACCTGTAATATTGATTTATGCCTGGTAATGAACAAATAAGTCTTTAATTTAAATAAAGCAAACCGTGAAGGGCAATGCATTAGTGCTACATTAAACTCGTTCCTTTCATGAAATAATGCTCAATTCCCTGTTCATTATGGCCAAATTATATTTGATCACTGAAATATGAGTTTTGTGTACAGTGGATTTGAAATGATGTGTTATGAATTATAGCGAACAGGACCTCACTGAATCGTTCACAGTGTCTGTGAATGAAATACTGCATGCGTGAGGGTCAGTGATTGTACTATAGTAACCTGTGAAGCGGCTCAGTCCATGTTCTCAGTTTCACTCCTCACTGTGATGAAAATCCTCTCTGAAAGGCTCATGTTCACCTCAGAGTGCAGAGTCTTCAGGGAACATTTGTCTGCTCAGCTGCACAGAATTGTAGTCTCTACCACGGCTCGTGATCGCAATGACGCACATGCTCCTCAGCAGCTATTGTACTTCGCAGTCAGGAGCTCCAGAGCTAATGCGCTCTGTATTGTCAGGAGGAGCATGTGCTCGGAAATGAGCCACTTGCACTGAAATACAGCACTGATGTTTGGGACGCTTTGACCACCTGTGAGCAGAAGACTAGAAACTAGGACTGGGCGAGATGGCAAAAATACAATCTTTTTTTTTTTTCAGAACATTTCAAGTTTAATTTATTTATAAAGCACATTTAAAACAACTTGGTTGACCAAAGTGCTGTACAAAATTGCGTGAGTCCATCACCCAGATTAAAACAGACATTCACAGGACATTGAAAGCACTAGAATACAAATATGTTTTTTAAAGACGTTTAAACTCGGACACTGTATTCGCTGTACAGATCATGGCTGTTTGTTCCATAACTTGGGTCCAGCTACTGCAAAAGCTCTAACACCCCTGCATTGCAGTCTAGATCTGGATACCCGTAGAAGATGAGAAGTCTGTGATCTGAGTGATCTGACAGGATTGTGTTCGGTAATCAACTCTGAAAGGTATTGAGGAGCGACATTGTTGGATACAAACAACACATTTTTGAATTCAATGCGAAAATGAATAGGTAGCCAAATAGGCCTGATGTGGTCAAGCGGGCCGCTGCGTTTTGGACCAATTGAAGTCTATGAATAGATGACAGGCAGCCTGTGATACAGTGAATAGCATTAATCAAGCCGTGATGACATAAAAGCATTAATCTCAAAACTTAGGACGGGTTTAACTTTGGCTAATCTTCGGTGATAAAAACTGGAACTGACAACAGAATTGATTTCTTTGTTCAGCTTTAAGCCACTATCCAGAATAAACCCAGATCCTTGACATCAAAAGAGTGATATGGAGTGAGAGAGCCCAAGTCAACAGCACTCAGATCAGTTTTCTCGGTAGGCCCAAACAGATGCAGAAAATGATTGGTTAGCCATGTTCTCAATTGTTGGAGACATGCTATTAATTGATTTATGGCAGAGCTGTTTTTGCACCTAAATGGGATGTAAAGCTGAGTATCATCAATGATATGACACACCATATCTCCTAGAACCATTGGCTAACATATACAATGAAAACAGCAGCGGGGCCAAAGTTGAACCCTGAGGGACACCACATGTAACATGCGCAACAGAAGAAGAATGCATCTCTATATTTACTGAGAATCTTCTGTTGGACAGAAAGGATACATTTGACCGATTCAAGATTGTATTTATTTTTTTATTTTTTTATTGAAGAAGCATTCTCTTTACATTCTTTATGAACCATCTGGTTAAAGGAAGTTCTATTCCAAACACACATGAAGTTTAGCATGGTGTAAATGTAAAACAAATTCATCTGTTAAATATCTTTGCAGAATCTTTGTTTAGAATGTATATAAAGTAAGAAAAATGACATTATCGGTAACTCTTACTGTATGTATTATCCACCGTCATACAGAGAGACTTTCACCATCCTGTTAATTCATTATGGAGAAAAACATTCTTCTATTTTCTATTTTCTTGTGAAATATCCTGTTTCATTCACAAATCTGTAACATAATGTACATTGCCATGCAATTATTTAAATAAATTAATACTTTTATTAATTAAGGATGCATTAAATTATTCAGAAGTGACAGTAAAGACATTTTAATGTTTAATGTTACAAAAGATTTGTTTCAAATAAATGCTGTTCTTTTGAACTTTCTATTCATCTGTGAATCCTGAAAAATTAAAGGTATCACAGTTTCCACAGAAATATTGTGCAGCACAACTGTTTTCAACATTGATAATAATCAGAAATGTTTCTCGAGCAGCAGATCAGCATATTATACTGATTTCTGAAGATCATGTGACACTGAAGACTGGAGGAATGATGCTGAAAATACAGCTGCGCATCACAGAAATACATTACAGTTTAACAGAGATTCACATAGAAAACAGCTGTTTTAAACTGAAATAATATTTCACAATTTTTACTCAACTCAACTCACTTTTATTGTCACTGCAGCATTTACAAGTAAATGATGTGTGAAAAGCTTAGGTGCGTGTTCCAGACATTGCACATATGAGAACAGTACAATTAACAATGGTATACAATATATGATGTTTTATTAAAAGGTTCGGGAGGAGCACGATCAGATAATCAATCAGTCTGGCCCAGGTGGAGCTCGTCAGCTAATCACCTTAACAAGCACAATACGTGTATATATATACAGCCAACTTACCTCAGTTCCACGACAGTTTTCCAGCATCCCGCCTCCACCCCAACACCTCACTACTAATCTAATTTCATCCCATTCTTGGGATGGGGGGGGAGTTCTCTGGGTTCGGTATTTAACCCGCGCTCAGAGCCCTTCCTCTGGACAGCACGCCAAATATGCTACTAATTGCTCAAACACATTATATGTTAGTGCGAACTCGTGAAACATATATACAATGCACACGTATTTACAGATATGCACAGTGTTGTAAATATAACAGATGAATAGATATACAAATATACACAGACAGTACTGCCAATAGCACCGACTATACAATACGTAAAACATAATATACGTAACATCAGGAAATTGGCTTACGGTAGGCATATACATAGTATATATAATGTGTGTGTGTATGTTGTTATATTAATGATATATTTGTGCAAAAGTTGTAGTGCATCAGTTGTAGTTTATCAGTCTGATGGCCTGAGGGAAGAAGCTGTCCCGCAGTCGACTGGTGCGGGCCCTGATGCTTTTATAGCGTCTGCCACGATGGCAGTAGTGAGAGGAGGCTGTGACTGGGGTGGCTAGGGTCTTTGATTATCTTCCGGGCTTTCCTCACACAACGAATGTTGTAGATGGCCTGGGGGGAGGGAAGCTCACCTCCAGTAATGTGTTGGGCCGTTCGTATTACTCTCAGCAGTGCTTTGCGGTTTGCAGCAGTGCTGTTTCCGAACCAGGTGATGATGGAGCCGGACAGGAGTCACTCTACAGTGCATGTGTAGAATGATCTGAGGGTGCTGGAGCCCATTCCAAATTTCCTCAGTCGTCTCAAGAAGAAGAGGCGCTGTTGGGCCTTCTTCACAACTGCTCGGGTTTATGTGACATTGAGAGAATCTCATCAGAACTGTGAAATCACTATCAACACACACACAGTTTCACAGATCCAGACTAGGAGGAATGGAGAGTCCAAATGACAGAATTCATGTGTATCTCATCCCAGTCTGGATCTGATGCTGTGGTGTTCTGTCTGTGACCGAACGCTCGCTGTCATCTTGGCTGCTCATCTGTGTGTGTGTGTGTGTGTGTGTGTGTGTGTTGATGCTCTGTGTTTTACTGCTGCCTGATCTCTGATGCTGTGATCTTCCTTATCGCTCTCTTTTCTTTTCTTCCTGATGTCTTCTGTTTGTGTGTTTTCTTTCCTTATCTTCTCATTTCATTGCTCATGCTCCTCTCGTTCTGTTGTGTTGCCCCTCCCCCTCACATGCCCCACCCTGCCCCTCCCCTCTTGCCCCTCCCTCCCCGGTCACAGAGTCCACGCCCCCAGGGCACCCGGCCTGTCGAAGGCAAGGTCTGACCAGGGGCTCAACGAGCAGCGACATGCACATCTCAGGACTCGGGAGTGTAACCAGTGCTGAAGTGGTCTCATATGAAGCAATCCGAGCGACGCGACTGAGGTTGCGGATGCCAAATGCCCCGGGAGCCTCTGAAAATGTTTCATCAGTACCACCGTCTTGCTTCTGAAGGAACTCAGGCATTTCAGCACTGACTGGGCACGCTCGTTGGTAAGACGTACCGTCGTACTCACCAAGTCTAACTCCATACAGAGAAAAGAGATTCTCTGCATGGGGGAGAGCCTGCTCTTTTCCCAGTTGACCCAAAGGCCTAACTGGCTGAGGTGCCGGAGCACCAGGTCCCTGTGATCGCACAACTGTTCTTACGACCTCGATGCCTCGATGTTGTCTCAGCATGGTGGCAGGTGTAAGATCACGCCGGGGCAGTATGTGTTGAATGGCCTCCGTCTGCTTCTGTACTGCTGAGAACTGCTGGGCAAAGTCCTCGACAGTGTCGCCGAGCAGGCCAGCCTGGGAGATAGGAGCGTCAAGAAAGCATACTTTGTCAGCATCTCTCATCTTGACCAGGTTAAGCCAGAGATGACACTCTTGTACCACGAGAGTAGACATCGCCTTCCCGAGGGACCGTGCCATGACTTTCATCGCCCGTAGAGCGAAGTCAGTCACCGTGCGTAGTTTCTGCATTAACCCTGGGTCGGTACTACCCTTGTGCAACTGTTTTAGTGCCTTGGCTTGGTGGACCTGCAGGATAGCCACGGCATGCAAGGCAGAGGCAGCCTGGCCTGCAGCACTGTAAGCTTTGACAGCGAGAACCGCCGACGGCTTACAGGCTTTAGATGGAAGACGCGGACGATGCAGGCACAGGTGCACCACAACCGCTCTCTCCATCTGGGGAATGTCTACATACACCCTAGCTGCCCCGCCATCGAGGGTAGTGAGGACGGAGGAGGGTGATGAGCGGCTTCTGGCTGTAAAAGGGGCCGTCCATGACTTTGTCACCTCCTCATGCACCTCCCGGGAGAAAGGACCTGGGGCAGAACGTGGATGTGAACCATGCTCCGTGCTCCGAACCCAGGGACCAATCATCTAGTGGTCGACCGATTGATTGGCCAGCCGATTAATTGGGCCGATTTTTGACATTTTTTAATTAATCGGCATCGGCCGATTGTGCTGCAAATTAGGCCGATTTATAGGCAGGCACATCTGTGGGCAGCTAAGCATTGTTGTGGAATGCCATACCGGAGAATCTCTCTCCCTCTGGCTGCGTGAGACACACAGCTTCAGCTAACGATGGCAGGGGAAAACAGGCCATTTCGACATAATTACGTTTTACCCTACTGGAATTGATGCCGGAAAGTAATCATATTCATAAGTGCAACAAGTAATTTGCATGTAAACGCAGAAACACGTTCCATTCAGACGAACCTTCTGGGCTGGCTAAAACGTGCATGTTAACTTTCCTCATGAAATGTGTCTGTGGGTCCGACAATAGCCTCCACGATCTCATCGCTCGTGGCCAGTGCGCTCATAAGCAGCTATGATCAGCAGGCTGTGTAATATGTGTGAACTTTCATTTTTGTTATCACTTAGATTATGGCCATATTTGACTTATAGCAGTGTCCAGTGTTTCCCATACATTGAGTTATTTGTGGCGGTTCGTCACAATATCAAAACTGACCGCCACAAATAGATTTTCCAAAAGGCTTATACTTGGTTGAATAAACTGAGCACTGCACGCTTCAAAATTAAAATGCAGCGCCGGTGTTTTTATATGAATATATCTTTTTTTAAAAACGGCCGTCTTCAGAAAAGCTTTGATGTCATTTTCATTTCGTCTTTCCTGTAATGCCTGATAAAGTAGCGTTTGGGAGCGCAGCGCTGATTCGATTACAGCCGTTACCAGGGAAACCGCTATGTCTCCCGCTCCAACAGCGCCTCCTGCTGGCAGAGAATCAATTTGCATTTGCAAGTCTGTGGGAAACACTGGTGTGTCAACAAACTAAAACAAAAAGCATGCTTCAGAACTGTTTTGAGAAGGTGCTTAAGTTTTGAGCCATGTATTATTACTACAAAACTGACCGCCACAAATAGATTTTCCAAAAGGCTTATACTTGGTTGAATAAACTGAGCACTGCACGCTTCAAAATTAAAATGCAGCGCCGGTGTTTTTATATGAATATATCTTTTTTTAAAAACGGCCGTCTTCAGAAAAGCTTTGATGTCATTTTCATTTCGTCTTTCCTGTAATGCCTGATAAAGTAGCGTTTGGGAGCGCAGCGCTGATTCGATTACAGCCGTTACCAGGGAAACCGCTATGTCTCCCGCTCCAACAGCGCCTCCTGCTGGCAGAGAATCAATTTGCATTTGCAAGTCTGTGGGAAACACTGGTGTGTCAACAAACTAAAACAAAAAGCATGCTTCAGAACTGTTTTGAGAAGGTGCTTAAGTTTTGAGCCATGTATTATTACTATGAATTAGGCTACTACTACTACTACTATTACTATCTTGTGCCCAGCAATAATCATTTACTCAAACTCTCTGTTATGAGTGGAAGAGGGGGAAAAAATCAGCCAAACATATCGGCCAAAAAAATCGGCATCATATTTTCTAAATATCGGCATCGGCCAGAGTAAAACCCATATCAGATGACCTCTACAATCATCAAAAATCTGATGAGTGGATGCACATGTCACCTTATATACCTGTATGCACGGGGACTGGCTCAGCATGCAAAATCCACTAGCCAAATTTCATTAGTGTTTTCTCTTAATCAGGGATGACTGGGGGCTCCTGAGTAAACCCCTAATGTCATCACGACATAACTCATAGTGATTGACAGAAAGGGAACCACTGATCTAATGCATGATGTTAAAATTAAAACTTATATCTGTTAACATTAGTCAAGACAATTATGTTTTATTAACTAACATTAACAAAGATGAATAAATGCTATTCGAAAATATATATTCCTTATTGTTGTTTCATGCTGGTAAATGCATTCTAATACTAAAATCTATCTATATCTAATACTAAAAAATGAGACCTTGTTGTAATGTGTTAAATGCTAACATTATTGTTAATGCTAACATTAACTGCATTAGTAAACACAAACTAACAAAACATGGTTTTGTACAATGTTTATTTTTCATGTTTAGTGTTCATTTATAACATTTACCAAGACTCAAACAGTAAAGCAGAGTTAAGAGCATTATTCTCTCACTGATAAATGAAAAGATGAACAAAATTAGCCAGCATATGATGTGAAGATGAGCAAAGTGTGTTTGCTAATGCATTCACGTTAGAGTCTAGATCTGATTTTGTCACTGATTGAACATGTTATTTGACTGACTGTTCAAACGCTGATGTGTGTGTGTGTGTGTGTTTGTCAGGGAGCGCAGCGTGAATGTGACGGAGGCCGAGAGTCTGCAGCTGATGGTCAATAATCTCAGACCCGAGGCCACTTACTCCTTCAGGGTGGTGGCGTATAATGAGCAGGGCCCCGGAGAGAGCTCAGAGGCCATCCGACTGTCCACGCAACCCGAGCGTAAGAGTCGCACTGAACTCAAAATATACACCACAACATGTAATGTCTGGAGAACTTGTGGAGACCTCTCAGTCACTCTGAGAGGAATGAAAGTCAAGTGTGTTTGCTGATTGTGATGATGCTGCAGATCTCTGTAAATGTCAGCAGTCCTGTGCAGATGTTTGAAACATACCATAATGCTCTATTTCCTCCTGAAGACACACAGAGGAGCAGCGTGAAAGATTTCATTATATTATAACACACACACACACACACACACACACACACACACACACACACAAAACACAAACACACACACACACACACCCAACACTCTCACACACTCACACACACACTCTCACACACTCACACACACACACACACACACACTCACTCACTCAAGCTCTTTAACCTTTCTAATGGAGAGTGAGTGCTGAGATTGAGCCGTCTGACCTTTCCTGTCCAGATTGCAGCTCTTTCTCACAAACAGCCAGAAAGAAAAACACACTTCAGCTCTGAAATATGAATATGATGTAAATGTAGAGCTCATCTGCATACAGACCGTTTCAGATGTGTTATCTGTTATCTCACGGCACTGACACTCATCTCAGGTGTTCAGTATCTGAAACAGGGTTATTGTCCTGAACTGAAAAACATAAAAAATCACTACTCATCAAAAATAAATAAATAAATAAAAACGTATTTTATTTCAGCTACATGTCAACATTTCTTGTTTTCATTTAGTTTAAGTTGAAGTTCTAAAATAATTCAAACTAAATAAACAAAAATGAAAAGCTGAAACTTAAAAATTATATCGGCATATTTTAAAAAAAGAAATATAAAATAAAATAAAAATGACTAAAACACCCAACAAAAAATACTAAAACATTTTATAGTAGTTTTTAAAAAGTAATTTAAATTTCTTATTGTTTAAATTAGCTTTTATTTTTATATTTTCTGTTTTTAATTTTAGCTAGTTTTAGTATTTTTGTTGTTTTTGCCTTTTTTTAATTATTTCTTTGTCTATATAGTTTTTTTTCGGTAGCACTTTATTTTAAGGTTACACATGTTACGTGTACTTACTATTATAATAACAATAAATTATCCATAAGTACATGCAAGTAACCCTGAATCAAAACCTAATCCTAACCCTAACCATACAGTAAGTACATGTAGTTCATTAAAAAGTACTCAGTACTTAAATGTGTAATTACACTGTAACAAGGACACCTTAAAATAAAGTGTAACCGTTTTTTCCCCAAGTCTGTTTGTTTTTAAGTACAAAAGGTGTTAACTGTAACAAAGCATAGATAATATCAGCAAAATCAAACAAATGGAGCTGATGTAGCTTACGTTTTCTGATGTTAAAGCCGTATGCCGTCTGTTCGTTCATCTCTTGCATTTCTCTGTAGCCTGAAGGCAAACTGTTTTAGCAGCATCTCAATGCTGCAGCGGTGTTTGAATGCTAAAGCGTGTTATATTTCCCAGCAGCCCTTCTCATTAGCTGTCTAACATCAGGCTATTGGTTTATGTGTTAACCTCAGGATTGTGTTTGCAGTAATTCTCAAAGATTCAATCACCGGCTCTTATCAGCATCACCCAGCCGGCTCTTATCAGAATCACCCAGCTTGAATTGTTTGAATGGAGTCTGTCGGTGTCGTCCTGCAGATTTAGATGTGTCACGGGACGACAAACGGGACGCAGAGATGTGCATGAACATTTTTTTTTTTTATTATTTTATTTGAGTATTTAGGAGATGCTTTTATCTAAAGTGACTTACAAATACACTAAAATCTAGAATTATATATATATACTGTATATATATATACTGTAAAATATTATATTATATATTATATTAATATTATATTATATTATATATTTGTATTTTATTATATATTTTATTTTATAAGCCTGATGTAATATTTAAATTAATTTTGTGAATTTCTTTCTGTCATGTAATGTAAAAGCCTGCAGTGCTGAAATCAGCACCAGTCGTTAAAAATCCCATCAGTCGAGTACTGGTTTATAGCTGAT
>NW_015505810.1:412134-413442 GCF_001515645.1 Sinocyclocheilus grahami
AGCTGCTGGAAATCCTTTAGTAGTATTATAAGCCAAGTCTGACCTGTTTCACTCTCACATTAGAAAAGATAGAATTAGAAAGTATTACGATACATTGTTACAGAAGCCTGACTGGTGAGTGCTGGTGATTGGTCGGTGATGTCTGTAAGGCAGTAATATTACTGAATGCTCATTAGCATAATGTGGTCTGACTGTGGTGTTTCTTTCTCTCTATTGGTCAGAATGTGGAGGTGGTGGGTCAGAGCTACAGGATGGAGGGACTGAAGAAATTCACAGAGTAT
Organism: Sinocyclocheilus grahami; assembly: GCF_001515645.1. Lineage (NCBI taxonomy): Eukaryota > Metazoa > Chordata > Actinopteri > Cypriniformes > Cyprinidae > Sinocyclocheilus > Sinocyclocheilus grahami. The sequence continues at coordinate 412,416 of NW_015505810.1, forward strand.
TCGTTACGAGTGCTGGCGGTCAATCGGCACGGGCCCGGCCTCTCCGAGACAGACACGCTCATCACCACGCTCTCAGACGGTGAGCACTGAACCTCGAATAAACCCATGATTCACGACTGCGATCGGGTCACAGCGTTCAGGAGATGTTTCCATAAGCCATCCAGTTAATCACACACTAATGACGGCTTTGATGTGGCAGTAATATTCAGGCCGTCACATCTGAAGCGTCAATCAATTTCACGGCGTGTCACTCAACTCTGACAGTCTGACACGAGACGTTTGAGACACGCTTGATTTGTTTGCAGCTCCACTGCATCTGCATTCGAGAAGCAGCCGGGATCTTCCCTCGAATTCAATTAGAGTCCCTGGAGAGAGAGAGAGAGAGAGAGAGAGAGAGAACACACACACACCTTCCTGATCAGAAAATGAATATATTTATTCATAGTCGCCATCTTGGCTCAATTTGTCACAATATGTTCTGGTGTTGCTGCATCAGATTTGTCCAGGAGAAGCTGTGTGCGCTTTAATGTGGGATTTTTTTTTTTACTTTACTTAACTTAAATTGAATTAAATTAAATTAAATTAAATTAAATTAAATTAAATTAAATTAAATTAAATTAAATTAAATTAAATTAAATTAAATTAAATTAAATTAAATTAAATTAAATTAAATTAAATTAAATTAAATTAAATTAAATTAAATTAAATTAAATTAAATTAAATTAAATTAAATTAAATTAAATTAAATTAAATTAAATTAAATTAAATTAAATTAAATTAAATTAAATTAAATTAAATTAAATTAAATTAAATTAAATTAAATTAAATTAAATTAAATTAAATTAAATTAAATTAAATTAAATTAAATTAAATTAAATTAAATTAAATTAAATTAAATTAAATTAAATTAAATTAAATTAAATTAAATTAAATTAAATTAAATTAAATTAAATTAAATTAAATTAAATTAAATTAAATTAAATTAAATTAAATTAAATTAAATTAAATTAAATTAAATTAAATTAAA
>NW_015505810.1:414212-417615 GCF_001515645.1 Sinocyclocheilus grahami
CACACACACACACACACACACGCATACATGCACACACACTTGCATATCCATGCACACACTCGCATGCACACACACACATGCATGCACACACACACTCACGCACACACACATGCCTGCACACACATTCGCACACACATATGCATGCTGACACTCACACGCACACACACCCACATATTCATGCACAAATAAACACACACACACACGCACACTCATATGCATGCGCACACACACGCATATCAATGCACACACAAATGCATATATACACGCATTTGATTGCACACACACCCATATGCATGTGCACACACTCGCACACACATATGCATGCACACATAACCACACACATGCATATGTATGCACATGCACACACACTCACACTTGCTAACACATGCATGCACACACACAAGCATATGCATGCAGACACACACTCATGCATGCACACACTTGCTCACATGTGCGTATACAAGCACACACTCACACACACACCATATGTGCACATGTATGCACACACACACTCACACACACACACAGTCTTTAGGTTAATCATTAATGTCTCCAAACTATTAGTCCAAACTCATGCCGAGAGTCCTCAGATAACCTCCTGACCTGCAGAGCGTCTCAGATACAGCCTGTTTATCTGAAGCCTCATTTACAGATTGATTGTGTTCCTCTGATGGAAGAACATCTGTCTGCTGCTGTCCCGCTGGAGCGAGATAGATTCCCTAACTTAACTAAACTGGTTAACTCTCTCCAGGGCCATTAGGTGACCCGTGGGGCACATTAGTGTTGATCCTGATGACTGTGGTATGTGTTTGTGTGTCCGCAGTGCCCAGTGCTCCACCGCAGAACATCTCACTGGAGGTCGTCTACTCACGGGTGAGTTATGATTCAACAGCATTCACTCACTATTAATTATGCTGCAAAACACAAGAGGTGACAAGGGTTTTCCTGAAGCCTGAGTCCTGATTTGAGCTCTGTATGGTTGGGTTGAGCATGTGTGTGTTATGAAGAGCACTCAGCAGGGCTTCATTCATTATTCATTGACATTAGTGTGTGTTTGTTTATATCAGTCAATCTCTGATAAACCAACACTGGAGCAGTCAAACACTCATGAGATGATTCGGCTGGTCATGCAGACATCTACAGGTGATATCCAGAGATCTGGGTCAGTCTGAACTGTAGAGGATTGGATTGAATTCACTGGGTTGATTGATTGATTGATTGATTGATTGATTGATTGATTGATTGCGTCAGGCTCTCAGATGTCATGTGTTCATCCACGCAGTGAGCCTGTGAAGTCAGCAGATCTGTGTAAAACACGAGGTCAGAAACACTCATGCACTGATTTCATTTCATACATGAATGTAATTTCTGTGAGGTTCAGCACACACGGGTGACAGGATTAGCTTATTTTCTTATTCTCAGTTTATTCAAGTTTTAGTACTTATATTATTTGATTTTTTTGTCAGTTTTTGCCATTTTTAAACTAGACATTTATTTTATTCAATTTTATTCAATTCAATGTAATATAATACAATTTTAGTACTTCTGCTTAAACATATTTTTCTCAGCCAGTTGCAACATTTTTAATTTTCATTTTTATAATAAATTAATAAATACATTCTTTATACACTATTATATTTGGGTGTTTATTAATATTTTTATTTAGCTATTATTGTCATATTCTGAGTTTTCATTGTAATTTTAGTTAAAGTTGTATTAAATTTGTTATTTGCTTTTTTTGTCGTTTTAATTACTTTTAATGTTGTTTTTTTTAACTACAGTTATATTTAGAATTTTTTATTAGTAATTCTAATTAAACGTATTGTGTTCAGTCAGCTGCCAATGCAACATTTCTAATTTTGGTTTTAGAAATTTTCATTTAATATTTAAATTTGATTTTATTTTATTCGGCTTCATTTCATTTAATGAAGACGATTGTTAATAGTTGTAGTTTTATCACTGTGAAGCTGCTTTGAAACAATCAGAATTGTATAAAGCGCTATAGAAATAAGGTGGCTTGACCGGTTTTGGTTAACAGTGTGTACTCCAGGGCAGTGTCTTCTCCGGTTAACGTGTGTGTGTGTGTGTGTGTGTGCGCGCGCGCGTGCGTTTTTGTGACAAATGAGGACATAAATTTGAATAATGACAAATGTATGACAGGTATTACAAGGAGAAGGTACCTTTTCAGGACATTACCCCATGTCCCCACTTTTCAAAACGCTTATAAATCACACAGAATGGAGTGTATTGAAAATCTGAAATAGCAGAAAGTCTCCTGTGAGGGGTAGGTTTAGGGGTAGGGTTGGTGTAGGGCAATAGAATATACGGTCTGTACAGTATAAAAACCATTACGCCTATGGAGAATCCCCACTTTTCACAAAAACAAACCTGTGTGTGTGTGTGTATGTGTGTGTGTGTGTGTGTGTGTGTGTCCTCCCGTCGTCACACTGTAATGAGCTGCTTTGTCTGAGCGGCCCGATAACGGATTGTTTATGTCAGGAAATTGGTTTTCATTGTGTGCCGCTGCGCTACTGCCCGTCCAAAGACCAACAAAGCCCAGAATGCACTCTGTCCGTCCGACGCTCTGCAGAATGATGATTGTGACGTTAGATTGAGCATCAGCCCGTCTCTATCACACATCAGCTTAGCTCACGGCTGTTAAATCATCAACAGTGTGCTCAGACAGTGAACATTGGGAATCCATCTTTTGAAAATCATGAGTATTGCGTGGGATGTGAGACCCTGACCCTAATGATTCTTTCTGATATTCTAAAGAATTAAATATGAATGCAATGGCAATGTGAGACTAAGACGTTCAGTCCGAATTCACAACTATATTTCACAAAACTTGCTCTTTTCTTGCTGGCAGAGGCGCAGCGATGCATCATGTTCAGCAGGGTCGTTTTCAGACGGAAACATTTTCATTTTTCACTGGAAAATTAAACTGTCTATTTGTGTATCATTTGCAGTGCTGCTAGTGGTTATTAATGTGTGAATCAGACGGATGGCCTCTATAAACTAATACAGCCAGTGAGAGAGAGGGCAGGTCAGAGAGCAGCGGCACGCTTTATCTGAGTCCACACCAGCATCTTAAATATTTATCGATTTTATGAGTCGTTAACTTGCTTTTCTTTCCATTAGGATTCAGTCGAGAGGCTCATTTCGTCTGATGAATCAGAGTGATGTGGAATATAAAGTTGAGCGGTTTACCCTGCAGATTAATTATGTGCTTCACAACAGACAAGAGAAAGTGGATGACAGTCTAAAAGAACAAGACAATAAAAAGAGCTGACGTTATGATATTTATTATTAAAAGACCTTTTTATTTTTAAATGACAATCCTGAACCACTGCCATAATCACACACACACACTCTCACACACACACACACACACACACACATA
>NW_015505810.1:417625-418175 GCF_001515645.1 Sinocyclocheilus grahami
TTCACAACTATATTTCACAAAACTTGCTCTTTTCTTGCTGGCAGAAGCGCAGCGATGCATCATGTTCAGCAGGGTCGTTTTCAGACGGAAACAATTTCATTTTTCACTGGAAAATTAAACTGTCTATTTGTGCATCATTTGCAGTGCTGCTAGTGGCTATTAATGTGTGAATCAGACGGATGGCCTCTATAAACTAATACAGCCAGTGAGAGCGAGGGCAGGTCAGAGAGCAGCGGCACGCTTTATCTGAGTCCACACCAGCATCTTAAATATTTATTGATTTTATGAGTCGTTAACTTGCTTTTCTTTCCATTAGGATTCAGTCGAGAGGCTCATTTCGTCTGATGAATCAGAGTGATGTGGAATATAAAGTTGAGCGGTTTACCCTGCAGATTAATTATGTGCTTCACAACAGACGAGAGAAAGTGGATGACAGTCTAAAAGAACAAGACAATAAAAAGAGCTGACTTTATGATATTTATTATTAAAAGACCTTTTTATTTTTAAATGACAATCCTGAACCACTGCCATAATCACACACACACACACA
>NW_015505810.1:418283-419295 GCF_001515645.1 Sinocyclocheilus grahami
ACACACACACGAGCTGTAATCAATTTAGATTAGTCTCCAAACCCAGGAACGAGTGCCAGTGAACGTTAATGAATGCAGCGTGTGCCGCTGGCCGCAGGATTGGCCGGTCACTGTTATGAGGCTGAAGCGGGATGGACGTGTCACGTTGGCAGCGGTGTGCTGTGAATTTTAATTGCTTTATTTGCATGTTAACAGGCAGATGGCACGAGCGCAGTCTCACGATGCCACTGAGCGTATGATGGCATTCCTGCGCCGTGCAGTTTATATCTGTTTCAGGGCCGTTTGTGAAGGTTAATGAATCTGTGTTTAGGAGTTTGGATGCTTTGGGGAGAGAGAGAGAGACAGCAGTACTAGTTCTAGTAAAGGTTGAGTTGACCCGCTGATGTTTCTCGTCAGTAAGTTATGCTCATACTAAAGACCCTGTCAAATCAATGCATTTCTTCCTCTGCTTTACTGAACAATTAAATGCCTTTCCCTGCATAATTAATAAGCATCCATGAAGAATACAGATGGCTGGAAAGGTCTGAACGGTAATAAAAATGAGCAGCAGAATTTAACATGCATTTTTTTTCTTTGGAAAGAAATTAATACTTTTATTCATCAAGGATGCATTATATTGATCAAAAGTGACAGGAAAGTGACTGTTTATACGTGTTTATTTGTACTTTTGCATTTAACCGATATTCACACGCTCTAGCCGATAAACGGATGTTGTGCTGATGTTTGGATGATCTCAGTGTTTTTTCTCGTCTGTGTCTCAGAGCATTAAGGTGAGCTGGCAGCCTCCGCCTGCAAACACGCAGAACGGATTCATCACCGGATACAAGATCCGCCATCGCAAAACGGGCCGGCGGGGGGAACAGGAGGCCATCGAACCCAACAACCTCTGGTACCTGTTCACCGGTGAGTCCGTCTGCGCAACACGATGCTGGATGTTTTCCATCACATGCATCTGAATCAAGGCCGTAACCATGTCTTGAACATTGCCATCTCGTATTCGTCGGTGAAAAAA
>NW_015505810.1:419915-420911 GCF_001515645.1 Sinocyclocheilus grahami
TCTGTGCCTTTATCGTTATAGCTGTGGTGTGGACGATTTTTAGAACTATGTCTTTATCGTTATCTTTATAGCTTGGTGTGAACGGGCCTTAAGACTGTAGAGGCAGACTGTCATCCTAAAAAGTGTGCTGCTTTTGGCCCTTTCTAATTAGTAATTAATGTCTATGGTGGTTAAGGCCCTGATCTGAATGGAAGAACAGATTCCCATGTTTTTCATGCGATGCACTCCTCCGCTGCACGCTTTGTTTCTTTAACGCCGGATTCTATGCATGCTAAAGAAGTTGACGCATCACGCCGGATTTGTCGTCCTCCGGGACTTTGGGAGCGTAGATGTGTGTTTGTTTGAATAGGGTTTCTGAATTTATTGGAAAATCATATTCATTTCCATTATTCCCTTGATGGATATCTCGCTAAGTTGCTATTTCTGAAGGGATTCATTTCACAGTGCCGCTGGAGTGTGTTATGCTAATTCCCCACACTCCGGGGTATTCAGGGATGACAGCGCCCTGCTATCATAATTGCGTTTTTTTATCTTTACACATGATGGAAATGCATCCTGATCTGTTTAGATGAGGTTTGGAGACCTTGTTTACCTTGCCGCCTTGACTGATTGCTGTTTACTAATTAGAATCGCACACACACGCGCGCACACTGTGACTCTGGCTCTTTGTTTATTGTCTGACAGGACTGGAGAAAGGCAGCCAGTACAGCTTCCAGGTGGCAGCCATGACGGTCAATGGCACGGGGCCCAGCAGCGAGTGGCACACGGCCGAGACGCCGGAGAACGACCTGGACGGTGAATACGACTGCAGACGCACAGTGCAGCACAATTCCCTCTTTAGAGTGGTTTAAACCGGCCATTATCCATCTATTATCTATCTATCTATCTATCTATCTATCTATCTATCTATCTATCTATCTATCTATCTATCCTTCTATCATCCATCCACCTATCGATCTATTGTCCGTCCCTCCATTATCTATCTATCTATCTATC
>NW_015505810.1:426488-439373 GCF_001515645.1 Sinocyclocheilus grahami
TCACTGAATCATTGACTCACTTGATTCATTCAAACAGCTGAAACATTCATGAAGCAAGTGAGTCTTTATGAATGAGTCACTGAATCATTGACTCACTTGATTCATTCAAACAGCTGAAACATTCATGAAACAAGTGAGTTTTATGAATGAATCACTGAATCATTGACTCACTTGATTTGTTTAAAACCATGGATTCATTCAGCAACGAACCAGACGTTCATCAGTTCTGCTGTGACTTTGATTGGAACTGTTTTTATTTGTGAAATTGAGCAGACAACATTGTGTCTAAAATGTAACGATACTAACTTCTTGTTTATTGAACTATTAAATCAATATGACATTTGCAGTCGTGCAGATATTTTTTGGGGAGAAATGGCACTTTTGCTGGTGTGGTATTGCTAAACTTTATCATATATAAATATAAGCGGGTGACTTTTTGCCCTCACTTCTTGAATTTTAGGCTCATATAGCTGCATAAATGAGGTGCTGCATTAAATGCATTGATCACTTTAACACATTTTTTTTTCATAATCACACCAAATGAATTATGATATATGAATGTCCACTCTCTCCTCCATATATGAATCAGTCTGTTGAGCACTGTAGCTTTAAGAGCTTTAATGACTCCAGAGCCTCTGGTCTGATGAATCGCTCACTGAGACGATGCATGTTAATAACTGCTGTAAACGGCCTCATCTCCAGCTCTTCAGAACAGAATCAAGTCAGGTTTTTGTGTTTGTTTGTGTGTATTTGCAGAGCCCAGCTCTCATTACGTCATCTCTCTGAAGGCCTTCAATAACGCAGGTGAAGGAGTTCCTCTGTACGAGAGCGCCGTCACCAGATCCATGTCAGGTGGGTCACCGGAGCATCTCACGTCTGTTTAGATCATTTCTGAGCTTCCCTTCCAGTCTGATTATAGTGATGTGCTTCACACCAGTCTCCCATACGATCACAAACCTTCAGGAGATATACGGACAGTATTTGATGTGTACTGTATCTTCATATTTATGTTCAGTATTTGCTTTGAAATTATTTTTTCTTCCATCAGAGGAAACGTTAGTGAGCACAGAGAAATGAGAAGAAATTGAATCAATGTGGTTGATGAATCAAATGAACCAGCTGTGAATCATTTCAAACTTTTCAACTTTAGAGTTGTGTGTTTGTCTGATGATGATGATGATGATGATGATGATGGCTGGGTTGTGTGTTAGTTGTCTCTTGACTAACTGTCTTCTCTCGGTGTCTCTCAGGTGAGGCTGTAGATTAATCTGCTTTACTCGGTGAATCTCACTTGCGGCTCATATTTCACTTCAGAATCAGAAAGAGAGAAACAAGAAAATATATTTAGCATGAAGAAAAGGCAGCTGATTTTAACAGCATATTTTTGTGCATATTTAAGCAGATTTAACCCCAAATTCCCATTCCTGTGTTAATTTAATCTGTATAAAATAAATGTAGCTTGAATACTAACTTTATGTATATATAAATGTACTTTTGCAATACAAATAATATTTTTTCCCATTACAATCAGCTGTTGAGGATTGCTATTGTGAAAACAATGGTTTCATGTAAAATTGTGAAGTCAATCTTAAAACTTAATTTTCTTCATGCAGAATCTAATTTCTAATTTTCCTTTTGATTATGTGTGAAAATATTGTTCGTGTTTGCTGAGATTCACCCTGTACACTAAAAATTGGTAACCTAGCAGTGGTAACGTTTAACTGGTTTGATTCGTCAAATCTTTTTTTATTTATTTCTTTGTTTAATTATTTATATATTTATTTAGTAATTAATTGATTATTTTAACATTTATTTTTAATTATTTTATATATTTGTTTAGATAAATTTGTATATTTGTTTTATCTATCTATTGATAGTTAATACATTTCTGTTTGTTTGTATTTATGTATTTATTTAAATTTCATGTAACTAAATCCACCTAAACACATGAATTCATTAGAATTTTTACGGTCTAAATCTGTGGGTTACCACTTTTCACGGTGTAGTTCTTCTGACTTTCACCTTTACCTGTTTGTGTCACTATCTAGAGCTCAATGTTCTTCTTTGTGTCTCTTTTTTCCTCTGTCACTCCATTTTCCACTCTTTTATTCCTGGTCCGTCCTGTCCGCTCTCATCTGCGATCACGTATGATTTGCTGCATGAACATGACTCCACACAGACCCCTCGGACCCATCCGATGACGATCTGTTCCATCTGTTTGATAAATTCCCTACCCCCATCCCAGATACGTCCACGCCCATGATTCCTCCTGTAGGTGTGCAGGCCGTGGCACTCATGTCCGACTCGGTGCGCGTCAGCTGGGCCGATAACTCCATTCCCAAGAACCAGAAGTCCTCGGAGGTGCGCTACTACTCCGTCAAGTGGAAGACCAGCCACTCCACCAGCAGCAAATACAAGGTCAATACCAGCGCTTTTCAATCAAATAACACATGGATACCATGGTTGTGACCATGTGTGGTTGTTATGTGTGATTATGACGTGTGATTGCAATGTGTGATTGTGTTGTGCGATTGTAACTGTGATGTGTGATTGTGAATTTGATGTAATGTGTGATTGTCATTGTGACTGTGATGTGTGATTGTGAATTTGATGTAATGTGTGATTGTCATTGTGACTGTGATGTGTGATTGTGAATATGATGTGTGATGTTTGATTGTAATGTGTGTTATGTGACTGTGATGTGTGATTGTGAATTTTATGTGTGATTATGAGGTTGTTTTGATTGTGATGTGTGATTATGACATGTGATTGTTAATTTGATGTGTGATGATGTGTGATTGAAATGTGTGATGTGTGATTATGACTTGATTGTGATTGTAATTGTGATGCGTGATTGTGATTATATGTGATTGTGAATTTGATGTTTGATTGTAATATGTGATTGTGATGTATGATTATGACGTGTGATTGTGATGCGTAATTGCTATTATATGTGGTTGTGAATTTGATGTGATTGTGATGTGTTTGTGATATGTGATTGTGATATGTGATGTGTGATTATGACGTGATTGATGCGTGATTGTTATTATGTGATTGTGAATTTGATGTGTGATTGTGATATGTGATTGTTATTATATGTGATTGGGAATTTGATGTGTGATATGTTTGTGATGTGTGATTATGACATGTGATTGTGATGTATGATTGTGAATTTGATGTGTGATTGTGATGTGTGTTTGTGATGTGTGATTATGACATGTGATTGTGATGCGTGATTGTGATTATATGTGATTGTGAATTTGATGTGTGATTGTGATGTGTTTGTGATACGTGATTGTGATGTGTGAATATGACGTGTTTGTGATGTGTGATTATGACATGTGATTGTGATGCGTGATTGTGATTATATGTGATTGTGAATTTGATGTGTGATTGTGATGTGTTTGTGATACGTGATTGTGATGTGTGAATATGACGTGTTTGTGATGTGATTGTGCTATGAATGTGCTGTGTGATTATGACGTGTAATTGTGATTGTGAATTTAATGTGTAATTGTGATATGTGTTTGTGATGAGTGATTATGACATGATTGTGATGCGTGGTTGTTATTATATGTGATGGTGAATTTGATGTGTAATTGTGATATGTGATTGTTATCATGTGTGATTGTGAATTTGATTTGTGATTGTGGTGTGTGATTATGACGTGTGATTCTGTGTGTTTCAGTCGGCTGATACTACAGCCCTCAGTCACACTGTCACGGGTCTGAAGCCCAACACCATGTATGAGTTCTCTGTTATGGTGACTAAAGGACGCAAGTCCAGCACGTGGAGCATGACGGCACATGCCACCACTTATGAAGCAGGTACAAACACACAGGCGTTCTTGTCCATCTTATGTTATAAAACACTGAGTATACGGCTGTTTATACTGTGTTATAGCAGAAACATCCACCTCAGTATCTGATCTGAGTCCATCAACACCTAAGAAAGTGGAGAAAATACTCAAATGCAATAAATAAATAAATATTTAGTTCCATGTCTTGGTGCCATTAATGTGAATGTGTCGTTCAATTATAGAAATATTAACTTTTGATGTCAAAGGGGTTCTGCTGACAAAAAGTTTTGGAATATAATTACTCAGTGTTGGTATGTATAACTGCTTGATAAAACACCTCTTCCTGTGGTTTATGACAGCTCTTATCCACCCACCTGTACATGTAGAAAAACAGTGTGTATAAAAGCATCTTTACTCCAGGAATAGACACATTTATCACTGTTTAAACTAACTGTAGTGAAGACATGAAACATCACGATCATAGGAGGCCTCGGGCTAATGAAGCTATTTAATTAGTTTCTGTGTAGTGCTGGAATTAAAGAACTGCTCGTCATCTCTGAGCGTCGGATAGTAAAGTCACAGGTATTAAATATGAAAGTCTCAATCTGACATGAGCAAAATACAGCGCAAATGCTCTCTCTTTCCATTGGTCAGCACCGAGCTCAGCCCCAAAGGACCTGACTGTGATTGGCCGAGAGGGACGTCCACGAGCCATTCTGATTAGCTGGCAGCCGCCGCTGGAGGCCAACGGGCGAATCACAGGTGACGCTCAAACACACATGACAGGATAATAATTCAGTTAGAGACTGTTTTGGAAGTCCACCACAGTCAGGACACAAATAATCCCATGCGGCAAAAATACAGATTTATTTTTTCTGGCCAAAATATTTTGCTAAATGTATGTTGTAAAATGAATGCTCAATGAATTATATTTTTACAATTAAAAATATATTTAGTTTCAACCTTTATATACCAAAATATATTTCAAAATCTTAGAGTAGCTGCATTTAGGATAAATGCAAATGTTATGCAATAGTTAAAATGCATTATAATGTTTGCAGATTTCTTGTTACAACCAAAAATTATTGTTTGTCTTGTGTTTTAATGCATTACACTTTCTAAAGGTGCAACAATGTGTTATAATGTATTAGGACTGTGGTTACAATTATTCATGATATCATTATAAGGTGCATTACAAGGCATAATTAATGCATTAAAATACTTTAATAATGCATTATATATAAAGACTTTTCTTTTCCCAGTGTTTCCCAGTGTTGTTATTCATTACTAAAACTACAAATGTATATATATATATATATGTTCTTTTTATTTTTCAAAAATATTAAAGAAATATATTGTTATAAAATATATTTCTGTAAATGTATTTTAGTACATTTTGCCTATTTATTTAGTTATTTTTTTATCCATGCTATAAGGCATATAAAAGAGTCTTGATGCTGTGAGGGTCAGAAAATGATAACAGACTGTTAATTTAAGTGATTAAAACACTCATGCTGCTCCGATGGCTCACACACAGATGTTTCATGTGTCTCAGCACAAACGCGATGCTTCACTTGACCTTCATCTGTGTGTGTGTGTGCGTGCGTGCGTGCGTGCGTGTGTGTGTGTGTGTGTGTGTGTGTGTGTGTCTGAGTCCCTGCAGAGACACTGTATTGAGTTTGATAAGAAGCAGGAAAATTGAACCTCACACACACACACACACTTTCTCTCACACACACACACACACTTTCTCTCACACACACACACACTTTCTCTCACACACACACACACACACCTTCACTCTCACACACACACACACCCTCACACTCACACACACACACACACACTCACTCACACACACACACACACACACACACACACTCACACACACACACCCTCACACTCACACACACACACACACACTCACTCACACACACACACACACACACACACACACACTCACACACACACACACACTCACACACAGTCCCATTAAGAGGCTGTTGAGGGTTCGTCTGGTATTTGAAAGCTCTCGTGTGTCTTTATCTCGGCCTAATTTTCCTCGCATCACACTCACATTCTCACTCAGCAGAGACTCGACCTTTGACCTCAGAGTCAGCGCCGCACTAACCCGTTTAACCCTGCTCGTCAGGTTATATCCTGTACTACACGCTGGACAAGAGCATGCCCATCGACGACTGGGTGATGGAGCCCATCGGCGGAGACCGGCTCACGCACCAGGTCATGGACCTCAACCTGGACACCGTCTACTTCTTCCGCATCCAGGCCAAGAACGCCAAAGGAGGGGGGCCGCTGTCGGAGCCTGTGCAGTACAGGACGGCTAAAGGTGAGCGGCTGCGTCTCAAATCATCACCTGTGCTTCATTAACACACGCTAGTAAACACTCAGCCGTTTCACTCGACTGCTGCCACGAAAACAATCTGATTCTCTAATAATCATAAAAAATACTCCTGCAGAAAGAGTCTTATTTTTTTTTTGTCTTATTTCTTAAACTTATTTTATGCAATATTTATTACTATGATTATTATTATTATTCTTTCCTCATGAACTAAAACTATTAAAACATTTTTGTTATTTTAAATAAAGCTGAAATTAAATAAAATATAACCATCAGATGAAAATCTTAAATTCAAATAAATTAGCAGTAGAAGTGCTAAAATTATAACTGTAAATTAATAAAAACTGAAATAAAAACATTAAAGCTAAATAATTTAACAATTAAATTTTAATTGCAGCACAAAAAAAATATTAACCGAAAATTAATACAAACTAAAACCAGAAATAAAAACAAGCCTAAATAATAATATTTAAAAAGAATAAGAACTGATAAAAATTACAAAAGCACATAGCGAAACAAAACAAAGTTTAAATTTTTTTTAAGTTTTAAAGTTTTAAACAAAATAAATAAAATAAAATAATAATAATTGAAATGTGAAAATATACAAAACTAAAAACTCATTCAAAATGAAATATAAATATTACATTAAAAAGAATAATTAGAAATGTTTCCTTGGAAACAAAAGGGAATACATTTAATTTGAAGCATTACAATTATTAAACAGACATTAATACAAAATAAAATTGAAATTAAAACTGAATAAAAACGAATTAAACCAAAATAGTAATATTTAAAACGAACAAAAACTAATAAAATATGACAACAGCACATAGCAAAAATACCAAAATATTAAACTACAATAAAAAGCTAAAAAATAAAAGCTAATTCAAGATCAAATATAAAAATTAGACTCCAACTAAAAGAAAATTAGAAATGTTGCCTTGGCAAATTACATACATAAATTTAAGTTGAAGCACTGTTTGTTTTGTTTATGGCGTTTCATAATAAAATCTTTGCATGGGTTCGTTAGTAACTCTTCATGGCAGCATGGGCCGTTTGGTGTTAAAGGTGCAGTAGCTGATTGTCTTCAGAAACATGTTGTGTTATGCTGGTTGAAGGTCTCTTCACCTCCCGATAGCGAGCATTGAGTTAAGTGGTCCAAATGTATTTATCTGTATTTGTATATTCTGTGGAAGGCGTAGGACCAAGAAATGTTCGTCCAATCAAAACGCTCGGTCCGAGCATTTTAATTGGCTTTCCTACCTGCCTGTCAACGTATGTATCTGCATACCTCCGCGCACCGGGTTCGCGCAGACAGATACGTCATCAGCGCGTTCACGCACGCTGTGCAGACAAACATCAACAACCCCATCTTCCTTCCTGCTATTGTAGTACTTTTAAAGTTTTCTCGCGCACCCCGCTCTGCATATTTTGCATGTCTCGCTTAGTTAACACACCCGATTCAGATCACCAGCTCGTTAGAAGTGAGCTACGTGCATGAACTGTGTTCCGATCGATATGATCCCTACACAGTGTTCATTGCTCCCTCCTCCCTGAGCGGGGGAAATCCGTTGAAAGCAACTTCACTTCGGAGCATGGACTGGACTTGGGAACCGCTGATGTAGCCTATTGTAGTAATGTTGTCTCTGGTATTCTGGTCTGTGAGCTTATATGCATTCAGGGGGCGTGGCTTTGGACGGCGATTGCACAGAGGGTGGGATCTTCGCTTTCAGTGCTATCAGGCTAAAGTTAGCATTTTCCAAGATCTCCTACTGCACCTTTAATTATGATGCATTGGTTTGTGTGAAGGGTCACAGACTCGTCGTGAATCTTCATCATTACATTCGCACACATTCACTATCACACTCAACAGCTGCTGCTGTGACCTTTGACCTGCAGACTTTATTTTTTAAGAAATATCACACAAATTATTTGCCAGAATAATAAAAAGAATTGTTAAATTTTCATTTAATTAAATTTAAAAGAACAATTAAAGTGGTAATGTTTACTGTCTGGGGAAAATAAAATTAATTAATAAATAAATAACATTTCATAAAATAAAACATTTAATCAAAAAAGTAATAGAGTAATAAATTGTTCAAGATGAATGAATTCAATTAATTTAATGTGATTTTGATTGTTAAAATTGTTAACTGTGAACAGAATCCAGAAAAAATAAAACTGAAAACAGTGAATTTCAGAAAAAAAGGCAAAATTTGAGGAAAAAATAAATCAGATTTCATAGGGCTCGTTTTTATTTACTTACTTTAAAAAAAAAAAATTTTTACTAAACTTTAGTACTTTTTGATTAATAAAAATGATTTCATAGGGCTCTAAAAAAAAAGTAATTTTTGTTCAATTTGGAATAAATTGTTAAACAGTTTGCTTTATGATTTCAAATAAGCGGACATGCTTTTTGATAAAGTTAAACAAAATCCAGAAAAATGTAAACAGAAAAAGCAGCATCCAAAACAAATGTAAACAGATAAAAAACTGCATTTGAAAAAGAGATGTCATACAGCTCTACTCGTGTTGAAGGCGGGGATCTCGTCTGATCTTCTCGTGTTCAGTGATGCAGGAGACTCTGGTGTTTAAGAGCTCCAGACAGGAGGAGCAGAGTTTGTGATCTTCATCGCATCAGATCTTTCACAGACAGTCAGAGTTTTGTCTGAGAATAGAAACAGAATACAACATTTCACTTGGGCTTGAAACGAAACTGGAGTTATTTCTGTCTGAATAGTGCAGTCAGCTTTACTGTTTCTCCTCAACACACACAGTCAATTAAGGCAAATGAAGGAGTGTGTGCGTGTGTGCGTGTGCGTGCTTGCGTGCGTGCGTGTGTGTGTGTGTGCAAGTGTGTGTGTGTGCGTGCGTGCCTTTGTGTGTGTGTGTGTGCAAGTTTGTGTGTGTGTGTGTGTGTGTGTGTGTGTGTGTGTACAGGGGAGGGCTGGGCCGCAGGTGGTGGTCTTATCTGTCTACCGTGCGGATCTAGGCGATCCTCCTAATGAGTCGGTGAAATTAAAGATGAAAGGAGGGACGGCAGCTCTATTTGTTTAAGCACAGTTATGAATCATGGGTAATGAGGCAGGTTTGGCAGGATCTGTCCACTAATGTGACCCTCTTGCCAGTTGGCATGTCAGTCAGCTGACCTCTGTTTACCAAAATACCTCGCATTTTACAACCTCACATGATTGTTTCTGTATTCGACCAGGATGATGAGATTGATTCATTTCTTCAGTCTGAGAAATAATAGATGCTCTCATCACTTTCTTTTTCCACAAGATGCAAAAGGTAAAACGTGTTCTGGCTCGTTTCCATATAATGAAAGTGAACGAGGACTGAGAATGCTGGGCAACAAAATTACAATATAAAAATAAATATTAGTCTGCAGAACACTCGACACATACACTGGAAAAAAAAAAAGATGTATGATTTACTTTGAAGCACATTTCATTCAGAAATTGCTAGTAAATTTCACAAATGAAAAGAAATGGCAAGTAACACACTGAATTAGACATGACATTTTGAAGTGTCTAAGACTAGAATTTATTTTCAGTAACATTTAAAGCCTTTATGTCTAATGCATTATCATGAAGGTATTCATAATGTACATTGCAATGCATTACATCTTTTCATAAATAATTGCAACCAAAGTTAAAATGCATTATAATATTTGCAGATTCCCTTTAACATCTGAAATTGGTTGTTTGTCATGTTTTTTAATGCATCATAGTTTCTGAAGTATAAATAGATAATAGCTCATAAATCACAGTAAACTTTATCAGAGCCGTGAGACTGATGTTTGACAGGTTCCTCGGGTCCTGCTCCAAACACACACACTGGAGTCTGAAGATCATCAGCACTGAAAACAAACTCTAAGCGCTCCAGATTCTCCTCCAGAGCCTCATCCTCGGTTTATTACACTGAGACCCGGCTCACCTTCACTGGGAATGACTGGAGCTCTCCAGCACACACTAGAAAGCTTCCGGAGATTGTCCTCACGTATTTGGGGACCTCATTATATCTGAAGTGTTTGGTGAAATTATAGAGAAGACGAGCCTGCAGAATCACTCTCAGACCGAGCAGAGATCGACTTCACTGCGAAAAATCATGCTCTTCCTCAGTACTTCTGTCTGGTTTTCCAGCATAAATATCTAAACGTCTTAACTTGATGACTTTATGCTTAAAATAAGAGACAAAATGTCTACCAATGGAGTGTGAAAAAAAATCTTGTTTTCCCTTTATATTACTGTATATAGGTTTTTCTGACTCCATTGACAGATATTTGTTCTTGTTTTAGGTGTAAACATACAGTAAGTGATACATTTTTCAGAAAACAAGACTTATCGTAAGCAGGGTTTTTGCATGTCATGTTTTGGACAAATTAGACTCTAAAAAGGTCTTAAATCAGTATGTATTAAGGAAGTATTACGTTTTATGTTAAACGTAATTAAATGTTGCATTCACTGCAAAAATTTTTGGGTTTTTTTCGAGAAACTGAACAAAATGAAGTGAGTTTTTGATTAAAACAAGAGCAAATATCTGTCCATGGGGATTGAAAACGTTTTTTTTAATTATTATTTGAATGAAGTTGATTTTTCTGAGGCCAGTGACAGATATT
The DNA here is from genome assembly GCF_001515645.1 of Sinocyclocheilus grahami. Classification (NCBI taxonomy): domain Eukaryota; kingdom Metazoa; phylum Chordata; class Actinopteri; order Cypriniformes; family Cyprinidae; genus Sinocyclocheilus; species Sinocyclocheilus grahami. The sequence continues at coordinate 437,268 of NW_015505810.1, forward strand.
TGTTCTTGTTTTGGTCAAAAATTCACTTCATTTTGATCAGTTTCTCAGAAAACAAGACTTCTTATTTTGTCATTTTGCTTCTCAGGTGAAACCATATTGATGTATTGTGTCCTATCCTGACTCAATCAAATCTGCCTTCAAACGTGCAGAAACCTGGTTAAGTCATTTTACATCTCATGCAAACATCCTTAAATCAAGATACATGTATTTGAGAGGCAAAATAACATCAGATATTTGTTGTTTTCAAAACGTAGCAAAATTAAGTGACTTTACCCTTAAAACAAACCCTTGAGTGAGTGAGTGAGTGAGTGTGTGTGCGAGTGAGTGAGTGTGTCTGAGAGAGAGTGTGTGTTAAAACAAGAAATAAAATCAGAAAAATATCTGACCTCACTTTCAAATATTTGTTCTTGTTTAAAGCTTTAACTCACTTTATTTTAATACATTTCTCAGAAAATAAGTCTTGATATCTTAATATCATTTTGCGTCTCCAGTAAATGTATTTTGATTTAAGAATCTTTAGACATTTGTGCTGGAAAATGACAAAGACACTGAGGAAGAGCATCACTTTTTACAATGTTGCAAAAGTAGCTGTAGTTTCACCATGTTTAAGAGGCATTTCACCCTGTTACTGTGGTAAAGTTAGTGCGCAAGTGATTTAGTGCCTTTTTCAACATGTGATGATGACATATCGGTTTATTACACTGAGACCCGGCTCACCTTCACTGGGAATGACTGGAGCTCTCCAGCACACACTAGAAAGCTTCCGGAGATTGTCCTCACGTATTTGGGGACCTCATTATATCTGAAGTGTTTGGTGAAATTATAGAGAAGACGAGCCTGCAGAATCACTCTCAGACCGAGCAGAGATCGACTTCACTGCGAAAAATCATGCTCTTCCTCAGTACTTCTGTCTGGTTTTCCAGCATAAATATCTAAACGTCTTAACTTGATGACTTTATGCTTAAAATAAGAGACAAAATGTCTACCAATGGAGTGTGAAAAAAAATCTTGTTTTCCCTTTATATTACTGTATATAGGTTTTTCTGACTCCATTGACAGATATTTGTTCTTGTTTTAGGTGTAAACATACAGTAAGTGATACATTTTTCAGAAAACAAGACTTATCGTAAGCAGGGTTTTTGCATGTCATGTTTTGGACAAATTAGACTCTAAAAAGGTCTTAAATCAGTATGTATTAAGGAAGTATTACGTTTTATGTTAAACGTAATTAAATGTTGCATTCACTGCAAAAATTTTTGGGTTTTTTTCGAGAAACTGAACAAAATGAAGTGAGTTTTTGATTAAAACAAGAGCAAATATCTGTCCATGGGGATTGAAAACGTTTTTTTTAATTATTATTTGAATGAAGTTGATTTTTCTGAGGCCAGTGACAGATATTTGTTCTTGTTTTGGTCAAAAATTCACTTCATTTTGATCAGTTTCTCAGAAAACAAGACTTCTTATTTTGTCATTTTGCTTCTCAGGTGAAACCATATTGATGTATTGTGTCCTATCCTGACTCAATCAAATCTGCCTTCAAACGTGCAGAAACCTGGTTAAGTCATTTTACATCTCATGCAAACATCCTTAAATCAAGATACATGTATTTGAGAGGCAAAATAACATCAGATATTTGTTGTTTTCAAAACGTAGCAAAATTAAGTGACTTTACCCTTAAAACAAACCCTTGAGTGAGTGAGTGAGTGAGTGTGTGTGCGAGTGAGTGAGTGTGTCTGAGAGAGAGTGTGTGTTAAAACAAGAAATAAAATCAGAAAAATATCTGACCTCACTTTCAAATATTTGTTCTTGTTTAAAGCTTTAACTCACTTTATTTTAATACATTTCTCAGAAAATAAGTCTTGATATCTTAATATCATTTTGCGTCTCCAGTAAATGTATTTTGATTTAAGAATCTTTAGACATTTGTGCTGGAAAATGACAAAGACACTGAGGAAGAGCATCACTTTTTACAATGTTGCAAAAGTAGCTGTAGTTTCACCATGTTTAAGAGGCATTTCACCCTGTTACTGTGGTAAAGTTAGTGCGCAAGTGATTTAGTGCCTTTTTCAACATATGATGATGACATAACAGATGTGTGTGTGTGTG
>NW_015505810.1:439741-442530 GCF_001515645.1 Sinocyclocheilus grahami
GTGTGTGTGTGAGAGAGAGAGTGTGTGTGTGTGTGTGTGACTCTGACCTCAGCGTTTCTCTCTCTGGCCTCAGGTCGTCATGGAGACAGCGGTTACTGGCCTTCTGACAATAACCCGATTGACATGAGCAGCCTGAACGGTGAGAATGATCTTAAATGAGCAGAACATCACAGCTGTTACTGTCAACACACGTACAGTAAACATCTAAACACTAAAACAATGCTGCTGAGCACAAATATGCAATGCTATTTTCAACATGCAATAGCAACATGAAATCAAGGTCAACTCTGAGTTTACTGACTGTGTTAATTAATGTTCCTGATCTTAATGTGAATGATTCATCAGTGGCAAAATTCTGAAGAAAGAATGTTTGTCTTTAGAGTCTTTCATCAGTAACTTCCTCCACCTGAGAAATGACTTTCCTCTTTATCTGTAGTTCAGTCTGTGCTCTGAATCTTCTGCTCGTTTCATTTGCTGTTTAGCTCAGAAATACACAGTCAGAAAGATGTTTAACTGTTTTCTGGAAGAAATGAATGCTTTTATTCATCAAGGATGCATTAAATTGATCAAAAGTGACAGTAAAGACATTTATAATAATTCTATTTCAAATAAACGCTGTTCTTTTGAACTTTCTGTTCATCTGTGAATCCTGAAAAATAAAATGTAACAGTTTCCACAGAAATATTGTGCAGAACGACATGTTCAACATTGATAATAATCAGAAATGTTTCTAATAATCAGCATATTATACTGATTTCTGAAGATCATGTGACACTGAAGACTGGAGGAATGATGCTGAAAATACAGCTGCGCATCACAGGAATACATTACAGTTTAACAGAGATTCACATAGAGAACAGTTGTTTTACATTTTAATAATATTTCATATTTTTTCTGCACGTTTGATCAAATAAATGCAGCCCTGGTGAGCAGAAGAGCCGTCTTTCAAAAACTGACCCCAATCTTTTGATAGTGTTAGCATATAGAATATATGAGGCATAAACAGACATATTTTTACAAATAAATAAATAAACAAATGCGTTTCAAAAGACATAAATACACAAAGTACAGATATTAAACATTAGGGCATGTGTATGTGTGAATGTGTGTGACCAAGGCAGTGTAAAATATTAATTTGCGTATGCAATAAAGTGTAAAATAAACAGTGAAATAATTACCCTTTTAACAGTCATAATCACGGTAAACTCGTATTAATTCCTCGTTTGGATTCTAAAGCTCAGTCGCCTGTGGACTGATTATAATTGCCAAGCAACATGATGATTAGAGATTATCTATAAACATGATCAATTCAGACATGTAGAAGTCAGCAGTTATCATCCACTGGTGCTCATGGCTTGTGTTTTAAAGCCACAGTTCCCCCAAAAATGAAAATTCTGTCATCATTTACTCACCTTTTTTCTGTTATTGCACCTAAAATGTAGAATAGCCTTCCGTTATGCGTTAGAACTGCTCAAACACTTTCTGATTTTAAATTCAAGTTAAAAACTCATTTGTTTTCTTTAGCTTTTAATGCATTGAAGAGATTAATATAATCTCTTTTATCGTTTGTCTTGTCTTGAATGTTGTAATACTTGTATCAATGTAAAGCACTTTGGTCAACTCTGTTGTTTTAAATTGTGCTCTAGAAATAAACAAAAGAGGAAATTTTGAAGAATATTTGTGACCAGACAGATGACAGTAGCCATTGACTTTCGTAATATTTTTTTCTTACTATGGAGGTCACAGATATTATTCAAAATATCTTCTTTTGTCCTCAACAGAAGAATGAGCTCACACAGGTTTGGAAGGACATGAGGGAGAGTAAATAATGATGAAAATGAACCGTACCTTTAAGCGACTGAACATGATGTGGGTGAAGATTTTAATCAAAATCTCTCATTTATCTGAAGTGCTGATGAACACAGGGGACCAAACCGACACACACACACACACGCACACTCTCACACACACACACACACACTCTCACACACACACACACACTCACTCTCACACACACACACACACTCACTCTCACACACACACACACACTCACTCTCACACACACACACACACTCACTCTCACACACACACACACACTCACTCTCACACACACACACACACTCACTCTCACACACACACACACACTCACTCTCACACACACACACACACTCACTCTCACACACACACACACACTCACTCTCACACACACACACACACTCACTCTCACACACACACACACACTCACTCTCACACACACACACACACTCACTCTCACACACACACACACACTCACTCTCACACACACACACACACTCACTCTCACACACACACACACACTCACTCTCACACACACACACACACTCACTCTCACACACACACACACACTCACTCTCACACACACACACACACTCACTCTCACACACACACACACACTCACTCTCACACACACACACACACTCACTCTCACACACACACACACACTCACTCTCACACACACACACACACTCACTCTCACACACACACACACACTCACTCTCACACACACACACACACTCACTCTCACACACACACACACACTCACTCTCACACACACACACACACTCACACACACACACACACACTCTCACACACACACACACACACACTCACACGCACACTCACACACATACTCACTCACACTCACACGCATACACACACACACACACACACACACTCACACACACACACTCACACACATACACACACACACACACACGCACACTCACACACTCACTCACTCACACTCACAC
>NW_015505810.1:443377-490899 GCF_001515645.1 Sinocyclocheilus grahami
CGCACACTCACACACACACACACACACACGCACACTCACACGCACACTCACACACACACACACACACACACACACACACACACACAGAGTGCTAATGTTGAGGTGTGCATTGCGAGCTCAGTGTTGTTGATTTCAGAGCCTCCGATCGGTCAGATGCGGCCGCCGCATGGCAGCGTGACGCCGCAGAAGAACAGCAACCTGCTGGTGATCATCGTTGTTTCTGTGGGAGCCGTGACTGTGGTGGTGGTGGTGATCGTCGCCCTGATCTGCACCCGCCGCTCATCCGCACAGCAGAGGAAGTGAGTTTGTTGGTATAATATAACATACGTAACATAGTTGTATTACATATTTGTAAGTCACTTTAAATGCTGTAAAAGTGTCTGCTAATTAATTTAACTTAATATATAATAGGGATGGAACAATTACGGGTTTGACGATAAATCGTGATAAAATTCCCCACAGTTAGTATTACCGTTTCATATTTGAATTATCATTAAAATTGTATCCGATTACTGCGATTTGAACAACTGAGGATAAATAAATACTGTCCAACATAAAGCAAAGTATTAAATAGCAGTCTCAGGTGCGCACAGCAGCAGAGTAGTGTCGTTTTGTGTTGTCGTGTGCACTAATGTGTGTGCATGCGTCTATGAAAGCAGCGTAGCCTAGGCTACTGCATATAGTTTTAGTTTAGGTATAAGCCCGACCCGAACCCGAAGCTATTCATTAAACATTAACCCGAACCCGACCCGAAACCCGAAAGTATTTCGGGACCCGTCGGGCTCGGGTCGGGTAGCAGACCTCTAGTCTATATTGATGTACCTCTGAAGGTTCTGGCTGTCTTCAGAAGAGATTCGATGGCATTTTGTTGTCATCTTCACTCAATGTTACGGGAACGTTACGGAAAAACAGCTGTAATTCTGCTGCTCCATAAGCGCCACCTGCTGTCATTGAGTGGATTTACAGAGACTTACGTTCACATTCAGCCTGTGTGCAGTTTCTGTCTGGACTAAAAACGACCGGATTTGCATGCCCTGCTGTGAATTTTGACCTGTTTATGAAAAACTGTTTATGTGGATTCTACACTTTTCAAACAATTCGGATAAGGTATCTAGAATTATTTATGGAGCAGATAAAATACATGTAATTATTTATTAATCAGTTATCATTTTGACTTAGCCCTTTTCTTTATTTAAAGGCTGAGATGTGAGGTTTACCATTTTATGAAACGTTTTCAAAGCTTTATTTGATCATTTCGTACATGCTATTCAGTCATGTTGTCATTTAAAATCCGGACATCTTTGGTAATGTTATAGTTTTAGTGTTTATGCAACAAAAAAGTATTTTTTTTAATTGTTTGTCAACTTTAAATACAAAACTTGCTTAAATGATTTTTAATTTCTTGCTGAGAAATGTTCATACCGTTACGTTTCTAATATATAATATAATGTGTCAGTTTTTGACTCTTTCCCTGCCAGCATTTTTTGAAAAAGTTGCCAGTCACCACCAGCATTTTTTATCATTTTCCAAAACTTTCATGGCCCATGAAATATTTTGTTGTGTTAATATCTGAACATACAATATGCTTCTGCTTAAAAAAAAAATTCTAGTTTTATGCACACTTTTTTAATCAACACTTAAATGTGGGTAAGTTCCATTTTTAAAAAAGCATAATTTTGATCAAAAAGCCAAGAAAATTGTGTTTTTGTCATAACTACATCTGGATCAGTTTCAAAGCGATGATCAAAACCTAGATAGACTCGATCACTTCCATCAACACATTCAAAAGCTTCACAGTCATAAACCACTTCCTGTCGACATTTCATTCAGTATGTTTTCATTTATATGCTGTTTAATACTTGATGATCGCGTTATTTTACATATGCATCTGATTACACGATCACTTGTTTCTGCTTCTTCTTCACCCTGGTTTTGATCCAGAGATTCAGTACTCTATCAGAAGATGTGTAATAGCGCCCCCTACCGCATAACAGTGAAAACACAGAAAGCCTGAAAATTCCGTCAGTGGCGGGGAAAGAGTTAACAGGCATGAGTTACACTAAAGAATAGTGATGAGTGACACACGTGTGACATCATCAGTGTTTCTAATGATGATATTAACCAGCTGAAGTGTGTTCTAGATAAGAATGTGTGAGACTGTGTCTGTGTGAAGGTGAGATGCCACAAGTTCAGACCTCATTAGCACCTGCCACACACACACACACACACACACACACTTCAAAACAGTTCAGTCTGAAAGCGACTTATAAATGAGGAAAATAGAAGCAATCAAAACCAACAAAATAGCAATGATATGCAAGTGCTATAACAAGTCTCAGTTAGCTTAACACTGTACACATAGCAGTTTTTTTATTATATAATAAATAAAAAGAAAACAAATAAATAGAATACAAAAAGATTAGAGAAGCTAGTGTTAGGGTTTTTTTTTCTGGGATTGAGTTGGGCAGGTCATTCCACCAGGAGGGAACAGTTCATGTAAGAGTCTCATTAAAAATGTATATTGCTGCCGCATTCTGGATTAATTGTAGAGGTTTGATAGAAGTGGCTGGAAGACCTGCCAAGAGAGCATTGCAATAGTCCAGCCTGGACAGAACAAGAGCTTGAACAAGAAGTTGTGAAGCATGTTCCGAAAGAAAGGGCCTGATCTTCCTGATGTTGTATAAAGCAAATCTGCAGGACCGGACAGTTTTAGCAATGTGGTCTGAGAAATTCAGCATATCATCAATCACAACTCCAAGGTTTCTAGCTGTTTTTGAAGGAGTTATGGTTGATGAGCCTAACTGGATGGGGAAATTGTGATGAAACCACAAGCAGTTCTTTCTTAGCCAGGTTGAGTTGAAGGTGATGGTCCTTCATCCAGCAAGAAATGTCTGTTAGACAAGCTGAGATGCGAGCAGCTATCGTCGGATCATCAGGATGGAATGAGAGGTAGAGTTGAGCAGTAATGTGAGAATAACTCTAGAGAGAAAAAGGAAAGACACTTTTGAATAACATTTCCTATGCATTTTTTGTCACAGCCAGTTGTTGGAGTGTCCAGCTTAGCCACCAGAGGGCACTCTTTTTATATCATTGTTTGTGTGTTCTGAACTGCGTTTCCCATAACCCTTTGCACTCATTATTTAGTTCATTACTGCCAGCTGTTTATCATTGACTCATTAGCCTAACCCTATATATATATACCTTGTTCATTTTGTCTTTAGTTGCATCAGTATTGCATTTTGTTCCTATCTTTGTTTTCTGTTTTTGCTCATGTGGATTATGTTTTTTGGACTCTGAGAATAAAACAGCGAATGGATATTTTGTGTGAGCATTCCGTGACATTTTTATAGCAGATCTATTCCGCCAAGACCAAATACATTAACATTGTCATATCCATCACCATGCTAAAATCTTCCAAGAGTTGTCATGATTGAAATCCTCAAAAATGTCATCTTCCAAGTCCTCAGATTCTCCGGCAGGTTTAACTACGCCAGGCTTGAAATCTTTGACTGAATGTGGATTATGCTCTCTGTTCCCGTGAGACTGATAAGTTGCATATTTATTTTTATAGTAGATTTGGTGAAGTGCACATTTGGTATACAGTGCACGATCCAGCAAGATAAGTATAGAAGATTTGGAAGCCGCTCTTGCCAGTCTTAGGGCTTTAACAACTGAGAGCAAGGCAGTTCAGTCAAATTTCCACTTCTGAAGCCAGATTGGTTGCTGTCCAGGAGGTTGTTCTGTGTGAGAAAGGCAGAGACTTGGTTGAACACAGCTCGTTCAAGTGTTTTTGCAATGAAAGGTAGAAGGGAAACCGGTTTGTAGTTCTCTAAAAGAGTTGGGTTAAGAGTGGGTTTCTTAAGTAGTGGGGTTATACAAGCCTGTCTAAATGCTGAGGGAAAAACACCAGTGTGAAGGGATGTGTTAACGATGTTAGTGAGTGCAGGTACAACGGCAGGAGAAATGGCTTGAAGGAGATTAGATGGAATAGGATCAAGCGGACAAGTAATAGGATGATTAGAATGGATGAGTTTGGAGACTTTCTTTTTAAAACATAATATAATATCATATAATATATCTCTGTGTTCCTGTAGGAAACGTGCGACACACAGCGCTGGGAAACGAAAGGGCAGCCAGAAAGATCTGCGACCTCCTGACCTCTGGATCCATCATGAGGAGATGGAGCTAAAGAACATAGAGAAGCCCTCGAGCTCCGCCCCCTCCGGCCACGAGTCGCCAATCCAGAGCTGCCAGGAGATGGCGCCGGTCAGCCACAGCCAATCAGAGAGCCAGATGGGCAGCAAGAGCAGCCACTCAGGTGAGGCCTTCATTGATTCGACCGCGAGCGTGTGTGCGTGTGAGTGTCAGCGGCTGAAGGTCATGTTGTTCTCTTCTTCAGGTGCAGACGGGGATGATGCTTCCAGCAGCATTTCCACATTAGAGCGATCGCTAGCCGCCCGCCGGGCCACGCGCACCAAGATGATGATTCCCATGGACTCTCAGCCCAGCAACACACGTGAGCCACTGCATTCAAACATTTAACACCTGTTTACAACAAAAATCATTACTACTGTGATAACTATAGATATAAATATAACTGTAATTACAACGAGAATAATAACCCTAACTAGAATCATAACTATAACAATAGCAAGAACTATACCAAAAAAAATAACAATACCTATAACTATAACAATATCAAATAACTATAACTTCAACGATAATGGTAACAACAACTATAACTAGAGCGTAAACAGTCATATTAAACACAGCAATAACTATAACCATAACTGTAACAACAGATATAACTATAATTGCAACAGTAGAGATAACAATAACTAGAACCATGACTATAACCGTTTTTAGTTATAATGATAGCTATAATAATAACTGCAAAGATAACGATGTTGGTAACTATAACTATAACCATAACTTAAGCAATAACGATAGCCATAATGATAACTATGACAATAACAATAACTGATATAAAATTAATGATAATGATAACTTTAAATATAACCAAAACTTCAACAAGAACTATAACTTTAACAGTAACTATAGCAATAACGAAAACTAATGTTAACATATACCTATAACTACAATGATAACTATAAAAGTAACTATAGCAATTACGATAACTATAACAATAGTAATGGCAATCATGAAAATGGTAAACATAACTATAACTAACTGCAATAATAATAACACGGTAACTATAATCAATAACTATAGCGATAGCTATAACAATAACTAAATATAACTATAACAATGAAATTACTTTATAACCATAACTTTAACAAATACGCTATGACAATAACAGTAACTACAGCAATAATGATAACTATAATGATAGCAATAACTATAACCATATCCGATAACAATAATGATAACTATTACCATATCTATAACAAAAACGATAACAATGATTATACCAATATCTATAACAGTAACAATCGGTTTTTATTCTAAGCATTCTGCAGGTTTTTGTTGTCTGTCGCTTTAAATAAGGAAGTCAGGTGGATTCTCAACGTTTTTTGTTGCCGTTAAAAAACTTTCTAATAGTGATTCCAGTGATATTGCTCCTCTGTGTCATTGTCATTATAGGTGTGATGCAGACTCTGCTGTTCTCTTTGAGTGAGATTGAAACATTGTGGTTATATAGTTATCGTTGTTGCTGTGAACGGCCCTTCGGTGTGTTTTAGACCTGATAGTGACAGACTGAGCTCCTCCATTATGATCACACGCTGACCTCATTTATGACTCTGAGCAGAGAGACGGATCCCAACAATAAGCCCTGAAATCACAGGCAGAAGATGCTTTTCTGAAGCTGACTCTGCAGAAGTCACAGTGTGATTCACACACGGAAGGAATTGAGGCAGAAATGGGATTTCCAGCAGTTATTCAGTGCTGTGTGTGACCCTGATTTCCTAATCCAGTTCACCCAGTTCAGCCCAAACCAGCAGAGAGACTAGCGTGTGCGTTCTTGAAGTGTGTCTGCGTGTGAAAGGAGGAGAAGCCAGTGAATGTTATGTGAATATGAGCCGGATGTCTTATTGAAAGGGTTTGTTGCATGTGTGTTTTGGGTGAAGATCGTCACGGGCTTTGGTTCTTCATGTGATGTGACGTGCTCCTCGCAGACGTTTCGCTCGGCTGCGTCTGATTCTCGCCGGGGTTTGAGCTGCGTCAGTCGCGTGAGCGTCTCCTCTCTGACCTCCTGTCGCGATTCCTCACCCCGCCCTATCCTGCCATTTATTATGCACCTCCTTCCTGCTCCCAAACCACATGAAAGAAGCTTCATCTCCTCCTCTGGGAACAGAAAGCACGGATTGGGAAAAATGGCGATCGCTGGAAGGATGTGGAGCTTTGAGAGGAATAAGAGGGTGGGATACGAAAGTCACGAGTGAAAGAGTTCCGATAGAAGAAACTAATCGCTGCATAATTAACAAAGTTACTCTAACGAGACCCTCTGATGAAGAGAAACTGTATGTAGATGCTCTTCACACAAACCATGATCAGTTCTTCATTTTATTTGGATCTGGATGAACTCAAAGCAAAAGATCAGGTATTAACTGTAATGATAGCTATAACACTAACAATAGCTATAACTTTAACACGAGCTATAACAATAATGTTCATGATAACATAACTGTAACAATAAGTATAGCTATAAATATAATCATGACAATTACTACAATAGTAACTATAACTTTAACCATAATTGTAATAATAACTATAGCTATAACTATAATGATAACTTTAACAGTAACTATAGCAATTACGATTACTATAACGACAATTATCCATAATTTTAACAATAACTATAGCTATAAATATAATGATAACTATAGCAAATACGATAACTATAATGACAGCAGTAATAACCATAAGTATAACCATAGATACAACAATAAAAACAATGACTATAGCTGTATTTGCTACTGTAACTATAAGAATAACTATAGCTATAACTATAATGATAACGATAACTACAATAATAACAATAAGTAAATAACTTTACCAATAACGATTACTATAGCTATAAATATAATAATAACTCAGCAGTATCTAAAGCAATAGCATTTAACAATCTTTTTGCTCTTGTACCGACAAATACATACAAAATTATGTCAAAAAAACTGAAAATCCCCGAAAAAACTGTCTGTTATGTCTTAAGTGAAAGTAAACAGTGGAGAATTAGATCGGATTTGTATCATTATAATGGATGCATTGTCTCTTAAAGTGACCGCGCCTAATTTACTAGCTGCTGTAATGTTGTCTGAATTTTTGGTTGATTGTAACCCATTACATACCTTTCTATCAAAGTTATCTGACATTATCAAGATGAATTTGTTCTAACACAGTTTAACTCCGAGTTCTTGTCATATTTTATTACCAATTTCTAAACTACAGCAAATAAACTGTGATAATGTGAGAAATGTTGAAGGGGTCTGAATACATTTTGGTTTGACTGTATATTTAATTTTTACAGTGAAGACTATGCAGTGCTATTTTGCATTTGATTATTCGTTTTCTGCACCTGGACACCTACAAACTTGAAAAAATGTAAACATTGTGTAAATATCACAAATGATATAATACACAAAATAATAATATCCCTGGTGATTAGCAGATAATCACAGATTGATTTACAAACCTCACATGTAAATGCAGAAGATGAAAATGAAGATGTTAAATGTGCATGTGTATAAAAACATGCATTTGTAGGTTGTAATGAAGATGTTGTGTTATTGTCGTGGCAGTTAGCTGCTGGTGAGTTCAGGGTTTCTATCCTGAGACATTTGGATGCAAACAATGTAGGCAGAACTCTTTCTCAAAGAGAGAGAGAGCTTGCAGTCAATCAGCAGCTGCTCGTCTGGGGCAGTTTAGTAGATAGAAATCTCAACACTTCAGGCAATTTCTCAGTCTTGTCTCTCTCTGTGAGGTTTTCCATGTCAAGGTCAGCGCTCTTGTGCTCTGGTGAAGCTGTAGTTCTACAGTAGTGTACTCTTACTGCGTTTTACTGCATCATCATCATCATCATCATCACTCGTGTACTGTATCCTGATGTTGTTTTGTTCAGAGGTTGTTGAATGAGTCCGTGTGGATTCCTCTTCTGCTTCTGATGGGATTCTGCTGCGTTCGATGGATCGCTGTTATTGAGGAGTTTAAAACAGACTAATGGGGGTCCACATTTTGCTTGCAAGAGTCTGAATTCTAAACACTTTTCCTCTTGTAGGTGTTTAAATATTTAAACATGATTAATGATTGAAACGAATCGCCCGAATAGATCGGCCTCGGTTAGCAGATTACCGTCCGCTGCACTTCTGCAGCCGGCCAGAAAGGCTCCTAAAACAGATCTGGTTCATTTCTGATGTCTGTGTTTGTGGTGAGATGCCGTGTGTTTCTGACACATGTGTGTGTGTGTGTGTGTTGTTTCTGTGTGTTCCAGCGGTGGTCAGTGCCATCCCGGTGCCCACGCTGGACAGCAGTCAGTATCCGGGCATCCTGCCGTCGCCCACCTGCGGATTCACCACACACCCCAAATTCACCCTGCGGCCCATGCCTTTCTCCACTCTGAGCGTCGACCGCAGTTATGCTGCCGGTAACTCACCTGTCTGTCTGTCTGTCTGTCTGTCTGTCTGTCTGTCTGTCTCTATCTATCTGTCTGTCTGTCTGTTTCTATCTATCTATCTATCTGTCTGTCTGTCTGTCTGTCTCTATCTATCTGTCTGTCTGTCTGTATCATCTATCTATCTATCTGTCTGTCTGTCTGTCCGTCTGTTTGTCTCTCTGTCTTTGTATCTGTCTGTCTGTCTCTATCTATCTATCTATCTATCTATCTATCTATCTATCTATCTATGTCTGTCTGTCTGTCTCTATCTATCTGTCTGTCTGTCTGTTTCTATCTGTCTGTCTGTCTATCTGTCTGTCTGTCTATCTGTCTGTCATTCGTTATATTGTTCGTTATACCTATCTATTGTTCGTTATATTGTTCGTTATACCTATCTATTGTTAGTTATATCTATCTCTCATTCGTTATGTTGTTCGTTATATCTTTATGTTGTTTGTTATATTGTTTGTAAAATCTATTTGTCATATCTATTGTTTTTATCGTTTTTTTATATCTATTTATCTGTTGTTTGTTATATTTTAATTATATCTATCATTTGTTATATATTTATCTATTGTTCGTTCGGTCTATCTGTCATTCATTCTGGTGTTTGTTATATCTATCAATATATCTATCTAGCAAATAACATGTTGAAAAAAAAACGTAAAATTTTGAAGTAAAAAGACAGAAAGAAATGGTATTATCCTATAAACCATATTCCAAAAATCTTTTATTTATAACTTCAAAAAATAGTTTTTTTTAGAGTGTAGCAGTATTTAAGAGTAGCTTTTACTACATCACCACACGCTGTTTAGAGACGAGGCGGCACTGAATGGAGCAGCTCCTCCTGCTGATTCAGTCTCCGCTTTAAATGAGTTTGTTAGCAGCAGAAGAAATTGATTTGATTTGGTCCTTTGGCAGCAGCTGCGAGTCTCTTTGCATCAAATGACGTTTTCAAAGCGTCTCTTAGTGAGCACGTAACAGGCATCTGCACAAACTACGGCTCTGAGCTAGAGAAGTTCAACCGAGACTTTGAGCGTTCGTGGCTACTGATGCAAACGAAATACCGGCTGAACGCTGCGGTGACTGACTTCAGTTAATACAAAAATTCTAACTTAGTTTTCAAATGACCAGGACACTCATACTTTTAATAGACTTTGGCGAACTCTCAGTATCAGCATGCCAACTGCATCTGAATGAATTACAGTGAAATGGAATGGAATGAGTCGCGCCGAATTCTAATAAACCCAGATGCATTGCATTCATGAGAATATTTTTGCATAATAGTAATGAGAATGTGCTTAATTATAACAAGATGAAAAAAGTCACATTTTTCAGATGTATCATTCCACATTTATTTCTGTAGCACTTTATGCAATACACATTAAAAAAAAAAAGCAGCTTCACAGTAATAAACTATTTTTTAATTTATTTCTCAAGCACAGCAGCTGCTGACCAAAGTACTGTAGACATAGACAATAAAATACAAAAACTAACAAGGAAATCCAACACAATAAAATAGATAAACTAATAAGAGAGCACACTGATTAGTAAAGCTACATTGATCCAAAAGCCAGAGGAAAAAACGATGTCTTCAGTGAGGATTTAAAACGATCAACATCAGAAGACAGTCTAACGTGTAATGTGTAGGAAAATAACAGTGTTTATGTTGCAAAACTCATCATAAATAATTTTAAGTCACTCTGGATAAAATGGTTAAATGATTACATTTCAGCTCTACAGAAGGCAATAGTGTCATTATTCAGATTAATTCAGTTCAAGTTTTCATCTCATCCTAAAAAAAAGCAGCTTCACAGTAATAAACAATTTTTTTTATTTATTTCTCAAGCACAGCAGCTGCTGACCAAAGTACTGTAGACATAGACAGTAAAATACAAAAACTAACAAGGAAATCCAACACAATAAAATAGATAAACTAATAAGAGAGCACACTGATTAGTAAAGCTACATTGATCCAAAAGCCAGAGAAAAAAACGATGTCTTCAGTGAGGATTTAAAACGATCAACATCAGAAGACAGTCTAACGTGTAATGTGTAGGAAAATAACAGTGTTTATGTTGCAAAACTCATCATAAATAATTTTAAGTCACTCTGGATAAAATGGTTAAATGATTAAATTTCAGCTCTACAGAAGGCAATAGTGTCATTATTCAGATTAATTCAGTTCAAGTTTTCATCTCATCCGATTGCAGTTAAATCAGTATTACTGAATATTGTCTTTTAAACCACAAAATATAATATATTATTTTCTTTCAGATAAAAAAAACAAACTCTGGACGTGATCATATGGGATTCACTGAAACACCGTCAACTAGTTTGAAATTGAAATGCATCAAATCTTCATGTGATCGGCTGCTGTCTGGCTCTCTTTTGCATGAAGTTCAGCTTTCTCCAATCGTTGTGTGTTTGTGTGTTTTTCTCAGCGATGTCAGCAGAGGGCGCCGCTCCAATGGCCCCGCAGCAGCCGCAGGCGCTGATTCCCACGGCGCAGTCGGAGCCGTCGGGGTCGGAAGAGATTCCCAGCCGCACCATCCCGACCGCTTGTGTGCGGCCCACGCATCCCCTGCGCAGCTTCACCAACCCGCTCCTGCCTCCACCCATGAGCACCATCGAGCCCAAGGTCTACACGCCCATGACAGGTACAGCTCCATCAGTCATCTTAGTGTCTGCTTTTATTCAGTAAATCACTGCACTCTTAAACATAAAGAGATGAAAGAGAGAGAACAGAGCTGCCCAAGCTAGCTGGCCCCTGATGACCGCTGATTTGCCTGCGATGCCAGATCACAAGAATGGAGGAAAACAATTTTAAAAAACATGGCACTATTTCTAATTGATATTTATGTACATACATCTTTTTTTTTATATAAGATTGAAATGTTACAAAACAATATAAGAGAATTTGATTTAAAATATTTTTTTTAATTGTTATTTTTAAATAATGTAAAAAAAAAATTAGTTTCAAAATATTTCTTTAAAATATCATGTAAATGTAACAATATTTGTGAATTTGATTTAAAATATTTTAAAAAATTTTACTTTTAAGTAATGTAAAACACTGTATAATTTAAAAATAATTTTTAAAAATGTTATTTAAATTTTTGTGTAAATATATATATATATATATAACATTTTAATATAATATCATTGGATATTTGTCCATATATATATCTTTTTTGCTTCCTCAAAAAACATTTCAATGAACAGTGCTTAAGAAAATAACATTTTAATAATCTGAAGAACCTTTCTCCATTTTAAATAAACTTTTGTGCATCAGAAAGTGTCTTACTCTTTAAAATAAAGGTTCCAAAAGGTTGTTTTTTTTACAGTGATGCCATAGAACAACCATTTCTGGTTCCCTAAAGTCTGGTTCTATAGCGCTTTATACAATACGGATTGTGTCGAAGCAGCTTTACAGTGTTAAACAGGAAAATAGTGTGTCAATAATGCAGGAGGACAATAGTAAACAGTCAGTTTTCCAGTTAAAGTCACTTCATTGTTGATTCAGTGATGTCCTCGTCCAGCTCTGTCCTCTTCAAATAGTGTCTGAGCAATCAAGTGACAATACTGCCAGAAATTAAGTGTCCCCAATTAAGCAAGTGTTAAGCTCCATCGGTGACAGAAATGGAGAAACCAAGCTTTCAGTGATCAGTTCCAAAAAGAACCATGTTTTCTTAGTGTGAAGTACATTTTAATAATCTGAAGAACCTTTTTCCACTATAAAGCCTCTTTTGTGCAATGGAAATATTCATGGATGTTAAAGGTTCCTCATGGAGCATCAATACCAATAAAGTGTAGGTTGTGCTGGTTGTGTGAATATGGGCGATGGAGATGTAGAATCAGGAGCGGGAATCTGTTGGGTTGTGTTGTGCTGTCTGTAGCCAGAGGCGGAGACGGTGGAGATGTGAAGCTGTATCTGCTGTGAGTCTGGAGTCTCAGGGTCTCTCGGTGGGAATCAGTGAATAAAGTGCTTGGTTTGTGTGTGTGTGTTGAGTTCCCATCGGTGGCTGTATTGTTCATCGATTGCAGACATCATAACAGTGTGGAAACACTCTCAAACGCACACAAACACTGACGCTCCAGGGCTTCTGCTTCCTCAGAGGAGATCTGACTTTCTGGGTCTTCAGTCCTCATTGCAGCGCTGCAGCAGGTATTCGGAGACAGACGCAGCAGCTCATGTTTCCCCCGCAGTTAGGATTTAATTGGTTCTGCTCAAACCGTTTCGTGTATGTGGGGCTCCAGATGCTTTTCCATTAAGCTTGAGAATGGAGTCTGAATGGACACTCTTTCTGCTCAGATGTTCGACAGGCATCCGATTATATCTATCTATCTATCTATCTATCTATCTATCTATCTATCTAGCTATCGTTAGTTAGTGAGTTAGTTAGTTAGTTAGTAGGTTAGTTATATCTATCTATCTATCTAGCTATCGTTAGTTAGTGAGTTAGTTAGTTAGTTAGTAGGTTAGTTATATCTATCTATCTATCTAGCTATCGTTAGTTAGTGAGTTAGTTAGTTAGTTAGTAGGTTAGTTATATCTATCTATCTATCTAGCTATCGTTAGTTAGTTAGTTAGTAGGTTAGTTATATCTATCTATCATCTATCTGTCTATCATTAGTTCTATCTATATATCTATCTATCTTAACTATCGTTAGTTAGTTAGTTAGTTAGTTAGTTAGTTAGTAGGTTAGTTATATCTATCTATCTATCATTAGTTCTATCTATCTAACTATCGTTAGTTAGTTAGTTAGTAGGTTAGTTATATCTGTCTATCTATCATTAGTTCTATCTATCTATCTAACTATCATTAGTTAGTTAGTAGGTTAGTTATATCGATCGATCTATCTATCATCTGTCTGTCTGTTTTTCTGTCTGTCTGTCGTTAATTAGTTAGTTAGTTAGTAGGTTCTATCTATCTATCTATCGTTAGTTAGTTAGTAGGTTCTAGCGATCTATTGTCCGTTAGTTAATTAGTTAGTTAGGTATTTAGTTAGTTAGTAGGTTAGTTCTATCTATCTATTGTTCGTTAGTTAATTAGTTAGTTAGTTATTTAGTTAGTTAGTAGGTTAGTTCTATCTATCTATTGTTAGTTAGTTAGTTAGTTAGTTAATTAGTTAGTTAGTTAGTAGGTTAGTTCTATCAATTTATCTATCATCTATCTATCGTCTGTCTGTCGTTAATTAGTTAGTTAGTTAGTTAGTTAGTTAGTTAGTAGGTTAGTTCTATCTATCGTTTGTTAGTTAGTAGGTTAGTTCTATCTATCTATTGTTCGTTAGTTAATTAGTTAGTTAGTTATTTAGTTAGTTAGTAGGTTATTTCTATATATTGATAGTTAGTTAGTTAGTTAGTTAATTAGTTAGTTAGTTAGTAGGTTAGTTCTATCAATTTATCTATCATCTATCTATCGTCTGTCTGTCGTTAATTAGTTAGTTAGTTAGTTAGTTAGTAGGTTAGTTCTATCTATCGAGTTGAAATGTGACCCTTAATATGGTTTTGAAGAAAATGAAGCTTACTTTAAGGCCAGTAGGATTTTTTTACATTATTTTCATGATAAATATTTCCGTTGTTATATGTGACTCCGTGTTTAAGGAGCTTCTCATTTATGTTTCTCATTAGATTCTCATTGTTGTTGTATAATACTTTACCATTTTGTAGTGCGTTTACTGTAATGCAAAGAAAAGGCTCTAAAAATAGTCATGCAAAATAAAAGCTTCATCTGGCTTTTTGCATTATGACATTATTTTCAAGTTCTTATTTATGCTTCTCGTTGTTGTAGGACAGCATTTTGTTTATTTAAATCAGCATTAATTAAATACAAATCAGCAAATACTACTAATATGTCTAAATACTTCACCCTTTGAATAATGCATCATCAATTAACCCTCAAATCCTCATTACTGTAATGCAAAGAAAAATAATGCACTGTCTCTTCATTTTCGTCGTGCAAAATGCAAAAACATGTTTCTTCTGGTTGGGGTTGAAATGTGACCCAGCCGTGTTTTTGATGGTTCTTCTGAGATTCCTCCGTGAACTGACCGATCTGTGTTTCAATCTAACGCTCGGCTCTCGTCGTGACCTCATTCCCGCTGAACGAGGAAGAAAGGTTATGAATTGCTATTGAAGATGTGTTCTCTAAAGCATCTACTAAGGGCTGGTTTGTCACGTCTCTGCGAGAGTTGAAGTTTGAATGAGATGTGCTCTGGCTCTCGGCTGGATCTGTGGCAGAAGTTAATGAGCGCTAATCATCTCTGGCCGAGCGACAAGAAGAGAAATGACAGCGATAATATCACTTACCACTCCAATGCACCTCTAAAAGAGGGAAAACCAGATCCTGCTGGACAAAACCAACCTAAAGTGGCAAACCCCCTTTAAACTGCTCAGGATACAAGTATCATACGTTTAGCAAACAGCCGGGGTGTTTGTATCGCTCTCTAATGGTCTGAAATTGCACGTTGAGTTGAAGAGTGATTAGCACGAGCGTTCACGAGCCGGCGAGTTGCAGTAGCAGCACGTACACGACCCATAAATTGCTTTACAGTTGACTGAAAATCCATATCTGAAAAAGATTGAGCAGTTAGCATGGTGCGAATGCTAACAAGCCCCTCCGGCGGTCTGGATCTCTCGGAGCCGTTGCACACATGAATGTCTTTTCTCATAATGTACTCATAATGGGGTTTTGTGATATTTTGGCTGCTCTGTTTTGCTTTTCTTTAGGGTAGTGAGAGTGTTGTGTTTTATGCACCTTACTGTATATTTAATGTAAGAGCGGCGCTTTGTTATTATTCCAGTTATTAACCCTTATGCATCCTTAGACAGATATATTTATTTATATATATATATATATATATATATACATATTATTAGGTTGGCTTGAGAAATAATAACATATCTTTTCAGACTGATCCGACTTATAGTTTTTATAAAACTGAACATTAAAAATCAGAAAAATCCCATTGACTTACACTGACGGAATGTTCAAATGAGCCAAGACTGTCAAAATTCAAATGTAAACACACTGAAGGCCATGAGACTAAATCAAGCTTCCCTTCTGTGTACTATTTCTAATCAATTTAGACTCATTCAATCCCATCTATCTAATATTTCTAATCTATCTATCTGACTTTCTTTCTATCTATCCTAGCGAGATGCTAATCATGCTAGAAACATACTAACAAAATGCTAGTAGCATGCTAATCATGCTAACAACATGCTAGTAACATGCTAATCATGCTAGTAACTTGTTAATCATGCTAGCAACATGCTAATCATGCTAGAAACATGCTAGCGAAATGCTAGTAATTTGCTAATCATGTTAGAAACATGCTAGTCACTTGCTAATAATGCTAGCAACATATTAGTATCATGTTAATCATGCTAGAAACATGCTAGCGACAATCTAGTAACTTGCTAATCATGCTAGAAACATGCTAGTTACTTGCTATTCATACTAGCAACATGCTAGTTACTTGCTAATCAGGCTAACAGCATGCTAGTAACATGCTAATCATGCTAGAAACATGCTAGCGACATGCTAGTAATTTGCTAATCATGCTAGAAACATGCTAGCGACATGCTAGTAACTTGGTAATCATGCTAGAAACATGCTAGCGACATGCTAGTAACTTGTTAATCATGCTAGAAACATGTTAGTCACTTGCTAATCATGCTAACAACATGCTAGTAACATGTTAATCATGCTAGAAACATGTTAGTCACTTGCTAATCATGCTAGAAACATGTTATCGACATGCTAGTAACTTGCTAATCATGCTAGGAACATGCTAGGAACTTGCTATTCAATGCTAGCAACATGCTAGTTTCTTGCTAATCATGCTAGCAAAATGTTAGTAACATGCTAATCATGCAAGAAACATGCTAGCGAA
Organism: Sinocyclocheilus grahami; assembly: GCF_001515645.1. Taxonomy (NCBI): domain Eukaryota; kingdom Metazoa; phylum Chordata; class Actinopteri; order Cypriniformes; family Cyprinidae; genus Sinocyclocheilus; species Sinocyclocheilus grahami. The sequence goes on from NW_015505810.1 coordinate 459,891, forward strand.
ATGCTAGTAACATGCTAATCATGCCAGCAATATGCTAGTGACAGGCCAATCATGCTAAAAACATGCTAATCATGCTAGAAACAGGTTATCAGCATCTATCTAATCTAATTTTTCAAACTTCATGCTTTTACAGCTGCTTTAAACTTTCAGGCTAGGCTTTCTCAAGCTAACCTAGAGTTTGTCTGGACAAACTTTTTTATCCAGTTATTATTATCATTATTATTTGGCTGTGTTAATGCAAACCAGTGTTGTTTACTACTATAGTTTTTGTTAATGTTTTGAATTTCATTTTATTTTTATATTTTTTGTTTTCATGTTAATTTTAGTTAAAGTTTTTACTCATTTTGTTTTGTGTTTTTGTCATTATTATTAGTTTTTGTTTTAAATGTGTCTATATAGTGTTTATTAATGTTTTATTTAGTTTGCTATATTTTAGTACATTGTTAAACTAAATGAAAATAAGAAATGAAACTAGCTGAAATAAAGTGTTTAACGTTTTTTTGTTTTTGTTTTTTTAAACATTTGTTTTATTTCAAGTAACAGAAATGTTTTTTGTGGTTTTAGTTTAACTATAATAATGCAAACGGCATAAATTGTCAAAATGTGTATTTTTATTGGAATTTAAAAATTTCATAAATCTATTTTACACTAAAAAATGTGTTAAACTCAGGACCTTCAAGACAAAAATGATTCATTAAAATTAATATTGTTTCTAATCATTAACTTAATAATCCATTGACTGTAATTATCCAAAAAAATAAATACAAATAAAAAACCTGATTAGCGTTTAGTATATGGAAAATATAATATTTTTTCATACTTATTATGTAAACAAACTAAAGGCTTTAAAGGCTTAAAATTGTAGTTTTGGTAGTTATGATTATGACTAATATTGGTTAAAAGATCAGTGTGAGTTAAAATGAAAATAATTCTAATATATAATATTTTTATGACCATTTATTGTCACTTTTGTTTTCTAAGGACCTCTGTGTAACTTTTTTAATTGATGTACAAGGGTTAATGCATCAGAAGTCTTACTTCAGCATTGCAGATTAAGGATGCTTAAGGAGCTTAGATGATTTCTACATTAACAGTCAACAATAATTCTGCTGTCTAATCACTGCCACTGATAAAGCAGAAGAGCTTTTGGGGTTTTCTGACTCAAAGCGTCCGTTCCTGGAGCAGGTGCCGCCAATTTCTGCAGTTGAATTGCACTGCTAATGCTGAGCGCAGGTCTCTCATTAAGGTGGAGGAATGTGGGAGATTCTGGAAGCTTGTTATATGCATCCATCATCACAGTCCGTCAGTTCCCGCATCTTTAGAGAGAAAACTCACGGATGGGCAGGGATGCAATCAGCCCATCCATCTGTCCCGTCTCTCTCTCTCTCTCTCTCTCTGTCAGTCTGTGTCTCTCTCTCTCTCGTCTGGAGGCCTGTGTCTCTCTCTCTCTCGTCTGGAGGCCTGTGTCTCTCTCTCTCTCGTCTGGAGGCCTGTGTCTCTCTCTCTCTCGTCTGGAGGCCTGTGTCTCTCTCTCTCTCGTCTGGAGGCCTGTGTCTCTCTCTCTCTCGTCTGGAGGCCTGTGTCTCTCTCTCTCTCGTCTGGAGGCCTGTGTCTCTCTCTCTCTCGTCTGGAGGCCTGTGTCTCTCTCTCTCTCGTCTGGAGGCCTGTGTCTCTCTCTCTCTCGTCTGGAGGCCTGTGTCTCTCTCTCTCTCGTCTGGAGGCCTGTGTCTCTCTCTCTCTCGTCTGGAGGCCTGTGTCTCTCTCTCTCTCGTCTGGAGGCCTGTGTCTCTCTCTCTCTCGTCTGGAGGCCTGTGTCTCTCTCTCTCTCGTCTGGAGGTCTGTGTCTCTCTCTCTCTCTCGTCTGGAGGTCTGGAGGTCTGTGTCTCTCTCTCTCTCTGTCAGTCTGTGTCTCTCTCTCTCTCTCTCTCTGTCAGTCTGTGTCTCTCTCTCTCTCGTCTGGAGGTCTGCCAGTGCAGCTCTGGATGGAGATCTGGATTTGGCTCCTTTAACTACATTCATTTTTCCACTTGATTTTGTGGCATTCAGGGTCGGCGGGATCGGGCTGTTCCTGGTGCTGAAAATAATGAAAATAATTTGTAACTACCTTGTTTTCTTGATAGTTGCACAAAGTGGAAATTGCATTGTTGAGAGAGAACAAAAAACACACATAAGTCGCATTGGCATATAAAGGAGTAGTTCACTCAAATAAATGAGAATGTGCTTTAAATGTTCTCAGCCTCAGGTCATCCAAGATTAGGATGAGTTTGTTTCTTCATCCGATTTGTATGAGTTTCTTTCTTCTGTTGAGCACAAAAAGAAGATATTTTGAAGAATGTTGGAAACCAAACAGTTGACGGTAGCCATCCACTTACATAGTGTTTTTTTTTCATACTATGGAAGTCAGTGGAGACCATCAACTGTTTGGTTCTTCAAAATATCTCCTTCTGAAGAAAGAAACTCGTGTAGGTTTGAGGATGAGTGATGTCAGAATGTGTGTTTTTGGGTGCACTGTATCTTGAATGGCTATGATGAGTCGTGTGTTGATGTTTTCTGTGTGTTTCTCTGCTCACAGGTGGGAGTTTACCCAAACCGCAGGTGAAGACGGCCTCGCTGGGTCAGGCTGGGAAGGCCCGCTCTCCATTACTGCCTGTTTCAGTGCCGACTGCTCCGGAGACGACTGAAGACGGACAGAAGCAGACAGGACACACACACACGCACACACACACATGCACACACACACAGGACACACACACTCACAGACAGGACACACTCACACACAGGACACACACACAGGACACACACACACTCACACACACACACACACACACACGCACATGCACACACACACACAGGACACACACACTCACAGACAGGACACACTCACACACAGAACACACACAGGACACACACACAGAACACACACAGGACACATACACAGGACACACCAACACTCACACTCACACACACACACACACACACACGCACATGCACACACACAGGACACACACACTCACACACAGGACACATACACAGGACACACACACACACTCACACACACACACCGATCCAGATCTCCTCATCAAACACTCGCTTCAGTCTCTCAGAGCACTTTGGACTCTGCGGGGAGTCGCTTTAAATCTCGGCCGTAAGCTGAACGCTTAACAACTGATGCAAATTATTTCCATAAAACCTCAAGCAACAATTTGGCTCGTTTTCCTTCTCTAAAAAAAGAATGATTGATGCTTCTGTGATTCAAAAGCCTATCCTGATTTTTCCTCTGCTTTATCGGGTGTAGTTATTAATATTTTGTGAAGATTTGCAGATGAGAGCGCAGACAGTGTTCAACTATTGATGTCACAATAACAAGAGAACGTGGGAAGTTTGTGCTCGGGGTTTGATTTGGCCTCAGACGACTCGCTTTTCTAGTTTATGAGCGAGAGATGGAAAGGTCAGGAGACTCTGTCCATCTAACACGGATCTGTGTAATTGGAATGGCCTTTACTCGTCAGAGATGAAGCAGATAAACAAACTGACAGTGATCGGACACTTCAGCGCAGCCCGAGTGAGAGAGTTTACCGGTAATACCGCGGTAGATATATTTATGCAAGAGACAGTTACACGATTGGCATGTTACAAATGCATTTCCTGGTTTTATTAAAGCAGGGATTCACAGACTTTGTTATCAGCCAAAGCAAAGGCCTTTGAACTAAATCATGGAATAATTGAATTCAGAATTTAAAAAAAAAAATTATTTGAAGTTAATATTTCCGTAATCTTAGACATTTGCGTGTTCATGGTAGTTTTGAGTTTAATTTTAAAGTTTTAGAAATTGTGTGTGTGTTTTTGTCATTTTAATTAGGTTTTATATGTGTGTGTGCGTGCGTGCATGCGTGTGCGTGCGAGCGAGTGTGTGTGTGTGTGTGTGTATATATAGACAATTTTTAATAATAATAATATAATAAAAATGAATAACACAACAAAATTACTAAAACTATCTAAAATGAAAATAAAATAAAATTTAAAAATAAAAACTATAACAGTATATTAATGATATAAAAATATCTCAAGCGTCAGTAAATATAAGGACAAGATATGGATTATAAAATATCACATCCTCATATATTTTGAATGTCCTCGGATGAATAAATGATGAATTGTGCACAACTACAGTAGAAATGAGAACTGCTCTTCAGTCTGTAGTTCCGCGTGGGTTTGTGTTGCATGTGTGTAAAGTCAGATATTGGTCTGCCAGAGCGTTTAAAGCAAACAATCTCTTCCTGACGAGTGTTTCTGGACTCGTGACGATAGATCAGCTAACAGCACTTCGACTGATGCTTGAGTGTTTTCACACGGATGTCTGATGTTATAGATGGAGCTCAAAACATCAGGAACAGCACTGGGATGTGCATGCAATAACCTCACTAACTGTTTGCATGGATCCTCTCAATATCGCAGTGACCTTTCCCAAACCAGGTTAAAGTTTCTTCTGCTCTTGTGCTCCGCAGGTGTACGAGCAGGACGATCTGAGCGAGCAGATGGCCAGTCTGGAAGGTCTGATGAAGCAACTCAATGCCATCACGGGTTCGGCTTTTTAACGCTGACGCAGAGGACTCTCTCTGACTCACCTGAAGCCCTCAAACGGGATTATAACGGGAAAATGACTCCGAACCGAATCTCCGCGCTGGAGAAGAAGCGTCTCTTTTCTAACACTGTCTGAGATTTTATACTGGTTTACGTACGATCTGAACGCAGATCCATCAGGAGGAAGACTGTGAGGATTCCTGAGCTTCATCTACTGACGGAAACCTTTCCCATGGGATTATTAGCGAGTCATCTCAAACACGACCGAGTTGCCAAAATGCACATTTTCACTGACATCTTGCCAATCTATTGCTGCCAAAATCCCTTGAATACACTTCACTAGGGAACTGTATGTTCACACTAGAAAGCGGACGGATGAAGCCGAGAAGATCGGATCATTTTGATCACGCAGCACTGATTTTTATTGCTGATTGTTTGCTGTGTCTCTTTGTGAATCTCATATTGGTTTATTATTTGACTGTAGAGGAACTGTAAACCCCTGCGGTGTGCTCTTGAGTTCACTTTATGCATTTCATCTCCATCCAGGGATAAATTAACCACTTGTGCTGCCAAAAATGATTTTCTTCCTCAGTATTTTTGCCTTGTTTTCCGGTAAAAATATCTAAATGTTCTTAAATCAAGATACATTTATTTGAGAAGCAAAATGGCATCAGATAACAAGTCTTCTTTTCTGATAAAGGTATAACAATAAAGTGTTTACTCTGAAAACTTGAAAAAAAAAGGGGAAAAAATATATTTTTCTGAACCCGTCGGCAGATTTTTTTCTTGTTTTAAGCATAATTTTTTTTTTTTTAGAAATAAGACTTTTGTTTCTCTAGTAAATGTCCCATGCACCAAAAAAAATAAATAAAAACTTTTTCAGTATATTTTAAAATATACAAAAATAGGCCAAAAAGTATATTTGCTAAAATATATTTACTGTCTGTAAATAGATTTTTTTGGTGTATTTTTGAAAATATATTTTAAATATATTTTTTAAAAGCATAAAAATTAGTTTGACCCTTCAGATATTTTCAATCATAGAAAATGCATTCACATTTCACACTTAAAATGATTTGTTGTCTATAACACATGTGAACATTTGATCAAAAAATGTAGCTACTGTAAGATTCTAAATGTATCTTCTTGACCCTGAAATACATATTTGGTATATGATGGTTGAATATAAATATATTTTCAATATTTTCTTTATTGTTTACTAAATATATTTTGTTTTTACTTTTTTTATTTTGGAAAGTTGCTATATCTGTACTGGAAAGCAAGTCAAAAACACTGAAGAAGAACTTGTTTTTTTGGTCTTGGCTTGGTTTTGCTGTGACCGTGATCAGTCAGTCGGCGGAGGGTAAAAAAAGGAGAACAAACATGGCAGAAGAGTGAATTAATTTGTCAAATAATGTTAATGTGACCGCTTTGAGACATTTCATGCGTCTCACACCATCAGCTTTTCCGTTCATCTCTTTTTTTTAATGTCAGGAAGACTTTTTATGTGCCTATATATATTTTTGGTCACTTTATTAATTTGCTGTGCTGCGAGACAAAAGATGGATGATGAATGGAGGATGAAATGCATCCCTATATTTGATATTTTTCTGCAGATCCTGGAGCGGCACGCTGTTTTTACTGTACAGACGCAGCGAGCGACTGATGGACTGATCGCTGTGGCGCTGGGTTTCTACGATATATTTAACATATGATTTAGATAGTTCCTTTCACAGTAATTTATGAAGACGATGTGATTAATTCTAGAGCTTTTATTTAGCCCATTAGGAGAATAAAGGAGGAGGAATTCTGGGACGGATTTTCACTGTTTCTGAAGGAAGATATTTTGCTTCAGCATCATAACACGCCTTCGGTTGTCTGACGTTTTCTGTGTGTCGCGTTAAATGTGATCGACAACATTCCTGACGTTTGGATTCTGAAGCATGGAGTTTGTGTGGATGTGCAGTCGCTCTCGTTCCCTCACAGTCTGTTCATCTTTCTCACAGTGAAGATTCACAGATCCTGCTACCAGAAAATAATGTCATTCATTTCAAAAACAAACAGAGAATCCTCTCGCAGCTCTTTTCTACATCTGAAATCGTAATTGTTACTTTGTAATCTCTCAAAACTCCGACTTTGTTCTTGCTTGTTTTCAGAAGTGCAAGATAAAAAGTCTGAATTGTGAGAAGAAAAAAAGTCTGAATTGACAAAAAAGTTTTGGGGGAAAAGGTCAGAAGTGTGACATAAGAAGTTACAGTAACACTTTCTATGAAGCCCATATTTATAATACATTATAAAAACCTTATAATATGTTATATCATCTTATAAATAATCATAACAACAATTATAATACATTATAATGCTTACGCATTTGTGGTTATAACTTTTAAGATTATGATTATTTATAACACACAATGAAAACCATATTAATTGTGTTCACACATTACACATTCATCTTATGGCTGTTTGAGAAAAAAAATTATTATTATTATTATTATTACTATACTTGTAATTGGTCTTTGATTGCTTTAAGTAAAGTAGCATAACAAAGATGGCAAGATATGGGACTTATAATACATTATAACTATGAGAAATATCATCTATTGTAACTTAAGTGGATGCAACATGTTCACTGTGTTATAAATCATCATACTCTTAAAAAGCTATAACCACAAATGACTAAATATTATAATACATTAAAACGGTTCTTATGAGTATTCATAAGATGATATAACATTTAAGTTTTTTTTTTATTATGCATTATGCATTCATTATAATGCCTTAAGAATACCCTTATAATGTATTATAAATATGGGCTTCATAGAAAGTGTTACCAAAGTTACAATTAACTTTTTTAACATTACATGGCAGGGGAAAAACAGAATTATAAAGAGATATAAACTCAGAATTGCAATAAAAAAGTAAAAATTCTGAGTTTATATATCTTGCTATTCTGACTTTATTTCTCAGAATTATGAGTTAATTTCTCACAATTTTAAGTTGATATCTTACTATTGTGACTTTTTTCCTCATAATTGCAAGTCAGAATTCTGAATTCTAACCAATTCTGACTTAATATCTAAAGTTTGACATAATATCTCGCAATTCTAAGTCTATATCTTGCAATCCTGAGAAAAAAAGGTCAGAATTGTGAGATGTGAACTTTATATATTCTGACTTTTTTCTCATAATTGCAGTAGAACTGAGCGGCGCTGGCATTGTTTGTGTCGTACGGGGTTGAACAGCATTCATTTTCCAGAGAACTCTTCCTGTAATTCAGCAGTGCTGGGGCTGATGTGAGTTTATATATTTTGCTATTCTGACTTTATTTCTCAGAATTATGAGTTAATTTCTCACAATTCTAAGTCTATATCTTGCAATCCTGAGAAAAAAAGGTCAGAATTGTGAGATGTGAACTTTATATATTCTGACTTTTTTCTCATAATTGCAGTAGAACTGAGCGGCGCTGGCATTGTTTGTGTCGTACGGGGTTGAACAGCATTCATTTTCCAGAGAACTCTTCCTGTAATTCAGCAGTGCTGGGGCTGATGGGATTGATCCCTGATCAGCTGATCATTGGTGTGTCTCAGAATCACCTTCATGCAGTGACTAATTAGTCGTGTTAATGATAGAATCAGAAGGCAGCGTTGAGGAACATGAGCAGGCTTGTTAGACGTTCTCTGCTCGCGAGAGGAGGAATCATTCTTATGTGTATTTGACTTCATCCTTAAATTGTCCAATGTTAGCATCGTTAACCAAATTAGAGTAGTGGTTGAGATCTGAAATGCGGTTTTCCAGCCGCTGCCGAGTCGAACCCTCCGGCTGTTTCTACCCATGACGTTGTATACGATTACTGGTTTTGTAATGCACTGTAGAACAGTCCAATGTTCCTTTTTATATAGAAATGTTATTTGAATGGTGCATTCTTTTTGTTTGATAAATAAAGCCTTTGATAATAAACCGTGTCTGTGTTCGATTCTGTTTGCGGGATTGCAATAGTGTGATTGGGTAACCGCTGCAGAAAAGCTTTTTACATCTCCTCTCAAAAAGTCCTGAAGGGTTTAAGCACAGCCTGATTGACCACACAGATAGATGTGTACAGATTAATAAACTGATATGATGGAGATGTTAGTGAGTTATCTATCTATATACAGTGGGGCAAAAAAGTATTTAGTCAGCCACCAATTGTGCAAGTTCTCCCACTTAAAAAGATGAGAGAGGCCTGTAATTTTCATCATAGGTATACCTCAACTATGAGAGACAAAATGAGAAAAAAAAATCCAGAAAATCACATTGTAGGATTTTTAGTCATCTAGGTAGCTAGCTAGCCATCTGTCATTAGTTATATCTATTTATCTCTCTATCCATCTATCGTTAGTTAGTTAGTTAGTAGGTTAGTCCTATCTATCTGTCGTTAGTTCTATCTAACTATCAATCGTTAGTTAGTAGGTTAGTCCTATCTAGCTATCTGTCTGTCTGTCTGTCTATCGTTAGTTAGTTAGCTAGTAGGTTAGTCTTATCTATCTGTCGTTAGTTAGTAGGTTAGTTCTATCCACCTAATTATAGTTAGTTAGTTAGTTAGTTAGTAGGTTAGTCCTATCTATCTCACTGCGGGTGAAACCTTTGAGATTTGGGTCTATTGTACTTCCATAACATGTCTTCTTTCAGACCAGTGGAAAGAAAGCATCCAAAATACATATTGAAGTGTTCATTTTATTGCACTTTATCTGCATCTATAGATTTCAATTCCAAACAATATGTTTAGTTTTTTTCTCTTACACACACCAATCATTAGTTTTATTCCTCTCTATATTATGAAGGTTTGTTCATATTTCATTTACACTGATTTAAACAACATTTTTCAACTGAAAACGTGGTGAAAATGTGTTTATTTTCTGTCTGTTGACAGTATTTTCTGATTATTTTCTGATTGAGTGATGCAAAGAGAAATCTAGAATGCCCTCTGGAAAAACCTTTAACTCAAATATGACAACAAAATCAAACCTGGCTTTATCTAATGTTCAGACTGGTTGCAAATATGAATATAAATTATTGGAAATATATGCAAATTAGTGCATATTTAATTAGAGAATTTCTCATTTGCATAAACATAACAATTTCGAAAACTTGAAATTGTTTTCAGTTAGTTGACATGTCAACATTTCTAATTTTATTTTTTAAAAAGTTTGGTAATTTGGTTTCCATTTATATTTAGCTTTAATTTGCATTGATTTCATTTTTATGTATAGCAATTTTACTACTTCACTTAAAACTTATTAATATGCATTCATGTATATTTATTCAATTTTGATTGGAATAATTCTACTACTAATTTGAATTTATTTTTTAGTAACTGTAGCATGCATTTTAATTAGATTTAAGTAGTTTTGGGTTATGACACACTTATATTTAAAATGAGCATCTCTGTTGATTTGAATAATGAGGTGTTTCCTCTGTTGCATCAGTTGAAGTTCCTCTTGAAGTTCTGAAATGCATGAAGGTTTGTGATGAATCTGACCCAGAATCTGATGGTGAATCTGGTCTGTAAAGTTTCATTACAACACTTTCACACTGAAAACATTTATTTGACATGCTTGCTTCCATATATCAGTTTCCACTCAAGCAATGATCTGAACAGCACTGCTGTAAGAAAAGCTAAAACCCTGTTTAAGATCTCAGTCTCATGATTGCATGAAGGTTTCTTCTAAGAGCAGAGCATCTCTTTCTTCGCTGGGCTTCGGGATGCAGCTGTTTTCTGATCCTCTCAGCTGAAAGTGAATCTTTGTCAGTCTCTCACGCTTCACTGACAGCTCTGCTAATTTACTGCCAACAAAAGGCGCAGCGCTGCACCGGTGGGCGACAGCGACATAAGCTGCTTACAGCTGTGTTTGTCTGTTTGTGTGGCAGGTGTGTGTGTGTGTGTGTCGCACCTGAACAAAGCGCTGCTGCTCCTGCATCCATAATGAAGACAGAATCAGCTGTGAATCTCCTGTGATTCACAAAAATACCTGTGACAGCCACTGAGGAGTCGCTCTCACCATATCAGCAGCGTAGAGACACAAGAACAAATGATAGATAGATAGATAGATAGATAGATGAAAGGATAGTATGACAAAGATATCGCTTGAGGACAGCGAACATTCAAACTAATGTTTTATTGTGAATATGAGATTGATCTGAAGAATGAATGCTGTATCAGATGCAGGTAAACACACTCGCTCCACATAATACACTGCTTTTAATACAGTAATACAATAAGCTTTCAATGAAGCAATTTAATGTTCCTTTGTTACTAGTTCTACAGTAATGTTTTCAAATTAGTAACAGAGGTTTGGGCTCAGCTGTTAAACTCAAACTGAGATTTGAATCCATTGCGGAAGGAAGCAGTTCTGCACAAAAGGTTTTTGTTAAGACACACAGTATTGTTTCTTATTTGTTTACACACTTGTGCTGTAGAACTGTTGCATAAACACAATATCGCTAGGCCATTGCTAGGGTGTGTGTGTGTGTTCACTACTCACTGCTGTGTGTGTGCACTTGTATGGGTTAAATGCAGAGCACAGATTCACACATCATGACCTTTCCTTTCCTAAATAGAAGATGTGCGTGACTCGGTCCTGCGGCCGCTTCACAGTTCTGATGTTCCTACAGTAGAGGGTTACCCTGTTGACCTGTTTACCCGAGCAGAAGCTGTGCTGATAGACTGTATGTTGATGGGCTGTTGACCTACATATGGATACACAGTGGTGGAAATATGGTCTGCTGGTGGAGCAGCGGGAGGCTTTAATCTGCCAGAGCCCATTGAAACCAGCAGGAGATCCTCAAACACACACACACACACTCAGTGGATTGCAATGAAATGCTGAAATGTGTCAGATCACATGCAGTTTCCTCTTTTCCTCTTTCAGCTCGACTGCTGTCATGACGGAGCAACAGTCTCTTGCTGAGCTAGTAGTAAGTTAAAGACATGTTTAGATCAGGATACCTGAATAATAATTACAATATTTTATTTAACAGCTGCATCACCTGCTTTAGTGTGTGCTTTCACACAAATGCAACAACATACATGAAGTATTATTTCTTTTTTGTCTGTTTGTGTGGCAGGTGGGGGTGTGTGTGTGTCGCACCTGAACAAAGCGCTGCTGCTCCTGCATCCATAATGAAGACAGAATCAGCTGTGAATCTCCTGTGATTCACAAAAATACCTGTGACAGCCACTGAGGAGTCGCTCTCACCATATCAGCAGCGTAGAGACACAAGAACAAATGATAGATAGATAGATAGATAGATAGATGAAAGGATAGTATGACAAAGATATCGCTTGAGGACAGCGAACATTCAAACTAATGTTTTATTGTGAATATGAGATTGATCTGAAGAATGAATGCTGTATCAGATGCAGGTAAACACACTCGCTCCACATAATACACTGCTTTTAATACAGTAATACAATAAGCTTTCAATGAAGCAATTTAATGTTCCTTTGTTACTAGTTCTACAGTAATGTTTTCAAATTAGTAACAGAGGTTTGGGCTCAGCTGTTAAACTCAAACTGAGATTTGAATCCATTGCGGAAGGAAGCAGTTCTGCACAAAAGGTTTTTGTTAAGACACACAGTATTGTTTCTTATTTGTTTACACACTTGTGCTGTAGAACTGTTGCATAAACACAATATCGCTAGGCCATTGCTAGGGTGTGTGTGTGTGTTCACTACTCACTGCTGTGTGTGTGCACTTGTATGGGTTAAATGCAGAGCACAGATTCACACATCATGACCTTTCCTTTCCTAAATAGAAGATGTGCGTGACTCGGTCCTGCGGCCGCTTCACAGTTCTGATGTTCCTACAGTAGAGGGTTACCCTGTTGACCTGTTTACCCGAGCAGAAGCTGTGCTGATAGACTGTATGTTGATGGGCTGTTGACCTACATATGGATACACAGTGGTGGAAATATGGTCTGCTGGTGGAGCAGCGGGAGGCTTTAATCTGCCAGAGCCCATTGAAACCAGCAGGAGATCCTCAAACACACACACACACACTCAGTGGATTGCAATGAAATGCTGAAATGTGTCAGATCACATGCAGTTTCCTCTTTTCCTCTTTCAGCTCGACTGCTGTCATGACGGAGCAACAGTCTCTTGCTGAGCTAGTAGTAAGTTAAAGACATGTTTAGATCAGGATACCTGAATAATAATTACAATATTTTATTTAACAGCTGCATCACCTGCTTTAGTGTGTGCTTTCACACAAATGCAACAACATACATGAAGTATTATTTCTTTTTTTTTTAATTCATATGTGATTCAAAACAAATGATTCAAACATTGAAACATTCACATGATCCTCATCAGTTTCTGTAATTCAGTGAGAGGCATCCAGTCATTATAGCAGAAAAAAAGCAATCATTTTATGATTAGGCATCTCTTGTTGTTCTGATTAAACAAGAATGAAGTGTTATAAATTGACTGGTTCTGGTTCATTCATAGATTATCAAGTTCAGCATATTGCATTATGAAAGGCTTTTTCTCATTAAACATTTTAACATCTGAATGTCTTACTTTTTACACAAGATAATAATAATATTGCCTTTTAATTTCTTATCTGATTTCTGAGATCACTGGACCAAAGACTGGATTAAAGATGGCTAAACATAATGGGCTTGAGTAGAATATAAAACATTCAATTTCAATTTGGGGTCAGTAGGGTTTTTTTAATGTGAAAGTAATGAATTAATTCAGACAGTATTTTATTTTTTTTGTATTATGCATGTACTATTATAGTTTTTAATATTTTGAATTAGCTCTTTTTTTACTAACTAAATTTGTTAAATTTTTAGTAATTTTGTTGTGCTTTTCATAAATTGTATTACTTTTGTTTCAAAATAGTACTATTTAGGTTTAATGTATTATTATTTTAGTCTTAGGTCCTTTTTTTTTTTTTACATATTTCCAGTTAGTAATTTTAGAGCTTAAACAAAATGAAAATTACACATTTTGCTTTGGCAACTAGCTGAAGTAAAGTGCTCGTGGCTGATTTAATCTCAGAATATTCCGTTTTTTTTAAGGCACGATGTGTTTAATCACAAATAGACGAGGTTCTGCTGAATGCAGAGGAGGTGGATGGAGATCATTAATCTCTAACCTGTAACTAATGAGTCCGTCGCAGCGCTGTGAAAATACACCACAGTTTAATGCCAAATCACAGCACAAACCCTCTATTTCACAGCAGCCGAGCAATTCATCAGGCGACAGAGATTTCCTAATCGTCTTCATAGACCTGAAGAACCTCCATCCGTTATTCACACGCGCTCACGAGTCCAGCTAGCCAACTGTAGGAGTTGCATAAAATCAGTTGTGATTATTTTTGACTCGCTGTAGATGTGAAATATAAATAGATCATTTTTCTCAAGTACTAATGGCTTCTTCACCTCCGCTCGCGGGAAAGGCTCTCAGCGGGAGGCTGAAGCCCAGTGTGATAATAAGACATTGATTTGACCTCACGCTTTCATTAAATGCTGAACTGAAATAGACTCTTCCTGATGAACGAGCTTTGCAGAGCATGTGTGATTCTGTTTCTGTAATCAGCTGCAGTCATAAATGTAATATTCTGTTTGAAATGTGCAGAGATATTTCTGGTTACTCATTTTCCAAGCAGGAGCTCTAGAGGAAGATTCTGGGTTTGAGTGCAAGTGAAGCTTCATTGAAGAAAAGCATGTCGACGGTAAAGAGCGGTGAAGTGTAGGTGCAGAACTCTCAGCATCTTGTTTGTTTTTATCATTTAAGCAGGAGTCAGAATGAATGTAAAATGGATTTCATCTGTAATATTTCTGGAAAATATCAATTGGGTCATTGCACATCAACTCAAACTAATTTTTTGCAATTTCTCTGGCAAACAAAAAAAAGTTTTTTACTGAGTATTACTGAGTAATCCACTATTTTGTAGAAGAGGGTCAAAATTTGGGGATGGATTTCACCTGGGATTCAGAGCCAGATTACAGAAGAGTAAAATGACTTCAGAAAGACAGCGGCATCATGGTGTTATTTTCACAGAGATTGAAATCTGTAGACTTTATCAATCTCTGTTGCATTATATGCCAGTGGTGACCATTCAAAAATGTCGGGGAAAAACACTTTTTGTGCTCTTTTCCTAAAGTTTGCATGTCTGCAACTCAGGAAATATTAAATATATCTTAACACCCTGTTGGAATTTGGTTCTTAATAAACTTTTCTTTAGGTATCACCATTTTTAAGGCTCTGTAAGGTTTGGTTCCAGAGTTATGGGGATCGCAATACGGCTCCATGAGTGCGTTTTGGATCTTGAAAACCAAATGTGGATCACTATTAATGATAATAATGCAGCTCATGATTATTGCATTTAAAGAGGAATGTCTGAAAAACAAGATACCCAATGTAAAGTCTGTTAAGAACATGAGTCTAAAAGAAAATTAAGATATCATTAATGCTTCTTGATTTACAGACAAGCAGATTTTAGGGTAAAAGCACAAAAAGTGGTTTTTCCCAGTTTTGAACTGTCGCCATTGACATATAATGCAACAAAGATTGTTCAAATATTTTATTAATAAAGCTGCCAATATCTGTGTAAGAATAACAACGCTGCCATCTTTCTAAAGTAATTTTTACTCTCAAATCTCCGTTGAACAGGATCATTTTGACCTTCCTCTGCAGAACAGTGGATTAGTCAGAAAATATAACTGTATATTCATTTTTGAAAAACATACTCCAATAATCTGATTTATTTACAACTTTGAAAAAAAAAAACGTTTTACAGCGTAATATTGTATAATAATAAATAAAGTAGGACAAGTACATTGCGGTGTTACTTTAGTATTATTTATGGACCATTATAGTTTTTATTCATATTTTGAATTAGCTTTTATTTTTATACTTCGAGTTTTCCTTTTAATTTTAGTTATATTTTTTAGTCATTTTGTTATATGCTTTTGTTATTTTTATTAGTTTTTGTTTTGTTTTAAATATTAAAGGTTTAATGTATTTTAATTCAGTTTGTTTTTATTTTATTTCTGTTTATTTAATTTACTTTATTTTATTTAAATAAAGTACTTTATTTAATACATTTTTATAAGTTAGTTAATTATAACAAAAAAATACTATTTCAGCCTTTCTACTTCAAAATTTCACATTTAATGAAATGTGTTACTTGCTGTTTCTATTGCATTTATTTTTTAAATGCAATCGCAATTTCTACGGTAAAAAAAAAAAGTTTTTTCCTCACAATTAGCTATAATTACATTTTTAAAACACACACACACACAAGAACATCTGTATTATTATTTTGTTCTATTTTCCTTTGTCATGTTATGTAGATTGTTGCTTTAGCAAGCGAGAGACAGAGAGATAAAGTTTGGTTTTATTTATTTGTTTGTTTGTTTTTTGTCCATCCGTCTTGACCAGGACTCACTGGGAGATTTATTTATTTTTTGTCCCTCAGTTGGACCGGCCTTACTCTCAGCAGGCAGTTTAAGGCTGATTTCAGGCTGAGGTTACAGCAAATGCAGCTTCACACTCGAGATAACCAGACATTACTGTCAGTCAATAGTAGTGAACCGTGAGCCGAACCTCCACTGAGAATAACACACACACATACACACTCACACACACACACACACACACACACACACACACACACACACACTCACTCACAAACACACACAAACACACACACACACACTCACATACACACACACACACACACACACACACACACACACACACACTTCATATCCAGAGACACTGATTTCTAATGTGACAAAGCTAGAATTTTTAGTGTCTTTAATGTTGTAGTTTTCTAAGGTTATTCCAGTTCTGCAGCATGATTCTGATGCTTTTCCATGAATGTGGCTTCAGCTCAATCGAGAAGGACCTGGCTGCAACTGTAAAAGCTGTGCAGTTTCACAAGTCCTCACTATAACGCACAGAGAAAACAACATTAGCCTACATCTCGCCATGGCGAGAGAAATTAATTATGAAATATTCATTGGTGGTGGATGTAGCACAGAAGCACTAATAAAATATTACTCCAGTAAAAGAATGCATGCGCAAGTTTTATTTAATTCATAATTTAATAAAAAAAATTATCTGAAGACCTGATCCTCCCACTGTGGGTAATCAACCCAATTCTTTTTTTAAATGTAGTGGGTTGTTCGTGTGTTAGCCTAAAGATCAGCTTAATTTAGCAAAACAATCATTTCAGGGACGAGTTACAGGCTAATGGTTGTTTCTTCTGTGCATTATACTGTAATGAAGGCTTTGTGAAACTGCACAGCGTTTTTAGCTTTTTAAACAACATGCTCTCTCCTAAACCAACTACCCACACATTTCCTATCATGTATGCCTATGAAAGACGATCGTACCAATCAGAGCAGGTGTGCTCAGTCTAACAGCACTGCATGGTTTTCTCCTGCATTATCATTCGTGAACACTATGAAGATGCTGTGGTCCATTTCTGTCGTACTGAACGTCAAAGCCTCTTTGTGTCAAACGGCTAATAAAATCTGAATCTGCAGCGGGAGGCTAATCATATTCAGATTCTTCATGGCCCTATTTGTCCTCTAATTCAATTCATTAAGAAGATTTTCAGAGTATTTGAGCAGCGTTGAGCTGTTAGACAGCAGAAGAGAGCGTTTATTGAGTGTTAAATGTCTCTCCTGGAGCAAATAACACTCAGTGCGACCGATAGCTTCAGTTCTCGGCTGAAATTATGGTTAATTCGCATTCTGATTCCTCTCAAGGATTTTATTGAAACACCTCGTGGAGATTTTTTTTTCTTGCTGTTGTCATTTCGGCTGCTCGATGTTATGGGATGATGCTTTGAAACAATATGGTAAAATATCTTTATTTTACTATTATAGTTTTTATTACAATTTTGAATTAGTCTTTCAGTTAACTGTTATAACCCTAGAAAATATGACTTTTGTGTGTGTGTGTGTGTGTGTGTGTGTGTACTGGTTTATATATCCTGGTGGGGACTTAAACCTGACTACACACAGACTCATGGGGACTCGTGTCACGGTGGGGACCTAAATTGTGGTCCCCACGGCTACAAAAGCTTATAAATCACACAGAATTAAGTTTTTTGAAAATCTAAAAATGCAGAAAGTCTCCTGTGAGGGGTAGGTTTAGGGGTAGGATTGGTGTAGGGCAATAGAATATACGGTCTGTACAGTATAAAAACCATTACACCTATGGAGAGTCCCCATAAGGATAGCCGACCAGACATGTGTGTGAGTGTGTAGTATTTACTTTAGAATTATTTTTTACAATTCCTAATAGTCCTTAAGCATTATTCAAAACAATAGATTCAGTTTTAAATCCTGATATAGCTACTGGTCTTGATAATACTCAAACAACGTGAGAAAAGTTTTAATTAACAAAATCGATACTCTTAGAGCTAGTATTCTGTCTCCAGACTTTATCCTTGATTATTTCATCCATTTCCGTTTAAACCGATTTCATTATCTGATTTGGTGGATTTAGTCTGCCATATGAAGCCCACTCAGTGTTCTTTGGATATTGTTCCTCCACATGTCCTTATTCAGGTATTGGACGTGGTTGGTCTAGATCTTTTGTCAATAGTGAACTCCAGTTTATTGAGCGGTGTTGTGCCATCCTGCTTTAAGCATGCAGTGGAACAACCCCTTTTAAAAACGGCCAATTTCAAAACTGTCTTTCCTGACAAAAAATCTACAGAGGGTTGTCTTTCAACAGCTGTCTATTAATTTAAATGGAAATTGTATTTTTGATAAGTTCCAATCAGGATTTAGGGCCCAGCACAGTACAGAGTCGGCCCTTCTCAAAAGTGTCTAATGATCTGTTTTTGGCTGTCGATTCAGGAAAGTGTGCAATTTTGGTTTTACTTGATTTGACTGCTGCATTTGACACTATAATACATGAAATACTGATGGAGCTCTTGAGACTGTAGGCTGGGATCCAAGGTAATGCTCTTAATCGGTTTAGTTCATATCTCTCTGGGAGAACTTTTTCTGTTGAATTAGGAAATGTTTCATCCTCTTCTGCTCTAATGCGGTGTGGGGTTCCACAAGGATCAATATTGGGTCCAGCCTTATTTTCTGTTTTCATGCTTCCTTTGGCTGATATCTGTCAGAAACATAATGTATGTTACCATCTTTATGCTGATGATACACAGCTTTATCTGCCTATGATAAAAATGGGGGATAAATTTGGCCTTACAGTCTCTCTTTGCATGTTTTAATGATATTAAGGAGTGAATGGCACACATTTTCTTCACCTAAATGAATCTAAGACTAAAGTGATAGTGTTTGGCCCTCTGAGTTCTTCTGAACCTATAATCAATCAATTAGGTCCCTTTAAATCTAAGGTACATAATCATGCAAGGAGTCTTGGAGTCACTTTTAATGCAGAGTTAAAGTTTGATAAGCATATCAATTCTGTGGTTAGAGGTGTTTTTTTTCCAATTAAGGGAAATTATAGCGAAATTGCCTTTTAATGATTTGAAAGTTGTAATGCATGCTTTTATTACATCCAGACTGGACTATTGTAATTTGTGTAAACTGAAGGATTTTTCTGAAGAACAGCAAGCAGTTTAACTGTTCAGGACAAACAAGGGACTCATGAACAACTATCACTAAACAGAAAAACCCAGCTGTGGAGCATTCAGCTAACAACACAGTAATAGAAGGGATTCTTAATACTGTATTGAACGGGTTCATTTTTATAAATTCAACTATTATTTTCTCTTGTGGACTATATGTAAACATCTTTTATGTGAAACATTTTATTCAGGTCAGTACTAAATAACAAAATAACATGTATTTTGTATGATCCCACTTATTTTGGTAAAATACTTAACATTTTGCAAGGTTTATGCAAACTTACACTCAAATGAGTCTCTACTCACTAGCAAAAGAGCAGACTTTATTTTCATCTGTAGTGTTTGCTGTTGAAAGGAAAGCTTTGTGCGACAGATCAATCTTCTGGCATCTTTTATTTTCCAGCCTATTTTTAACTTCTTGAAATAAGCACAAGCTCCAGTTTTACACAAATGCGTTACGCAACAGAACTTTGAAATCTAATATCCAAAATCTAACTCTCTCCTGCTTGGAAACATCATTTTCACCATTTACGCTGCCTGTCCAAAGCATGCTGGGAACAATCAAGAAGTGTGTTACATTACTTCATTTTAAGCAAATTAAGCAAGAGACAAAAATGATTTTTTCTAGTCTGATAAACAGACTCCTCATGAAGTGCTTTTATTGAACAGCAGACGCTGAGATGCTCCTGGCCTCCTAGAAAGAGACTCAAGGAAAAAAAACTATCTTAAGTAAATGAGGCGTCACAATTCTGGAAATGAGAAGAAAAGAAAGACGGCAGTGATGTAGAAGGAGTTAGGATGAGAAGGTCTGAGGAACATCAGCAGATCTGCAGTGTTTCTGTGGAAGTCAAGCGTCTCGATTTGCTGTAACGCTGAATATAAAGGTCAGCTCATTCAAATCACCAGAGCCGGAGCTGGAATAATGTGATGGAGGATAAAAGCAGCAAACGCCTGCAGAGACTTGAAATGTCATCAAGTCAGAAAAATGAGCTCTTATTGTGAGCAGCGTTTGCCCTCCGAGAGCAAATGAGAGCATTCCTGTACAGTCACATAAAAATACCTGACAGCAATAGAATTAAATCAACATTAAATACAAAAACAAAAATCTGAATTAAGAGATGTTCTGTGAGATATATGAAAATATGCATAAAGAAAAGAAAAGTTCAAAAAGCATCTGAATTTTGAGGGGGAAAACATAAAATATATATATATAATTACAGATGTAAACTCAGAATTTGGAGATCATAATTGTGAGATACAAACTCAAAAAAATATTCAAAAAATTATAACTGCGATACAAACAGAATTTACTGTAGAGAAAAAAAATAAATTATAATTGTAGATGTAGACTCAGAATTCAGAGAAAAAAACATAATTGTGAGATATAAACTCAGAATTCTCAGGAATAAAGTCAAAATTGTGAAATGTTCAAGCAATTCATTCTGAACTGAATCTGAACTGTGCGATAAAAAGTGGCAATTACTTTTTCTATTCCATAATTTATACTTTTCTATTCCACACACACCGGCAGCCATATCACTCTGCAGCCCAAGACTGGTTACCCACTGAAGCTAAGCAGGGCTGAGCTGGTCAGTACCTGGATGGGAGACCTCCTGAGAAAACTAGGTTGCTGCTGGAAGAGGTGTTAGTGTGGCCAGCAGGGGGTGCTCACCCTGTGGTCTGTGTGGGTCCTAACGCCCCAGTGTAGTGACGGGGACACTATACTATCAACAAGCACCATCCTTCAGATGAGACGTTAAACCGAGGTCCTGACTCTCTGTGGTCACTAAAAATCCCAGGATGTCTTTCGAAAAGAGTAGAGGTGTGACCTCGGCATCCTGGCCAAATTTGCCCATTGTCCTCTGATCATCATGGCCTCCTAACAATCCTCATATCTGCTGATCGGCTTCATCACTCTGTCTCCTCTCCACCAGTAAGCTGGTGTGTGGTGGGCGTTCTGGCACACTATGGCTGCCGTCGCATCATCCAGGTGGATGCTGCACACTGCTGGTGGATGAGGAGATACCCCCTGACAATGTAAAGAACTTTGAGTGCCTAGAAAAGTGCTATATAAATGTAATGAATGAATAATTACTCACAGAGCTCTTTAATTGTTTTGCAGCAGAACTTACAGACTTTTAGTTGAAGAACCATAGTTCGGTTAATGTTGTTTTCACACACACACACACACACACACACACACACACACAGACACACACACACACACACACACACACAGACACACACACACACACACACACACACAGACACACACACACACACACACACACACAGACACACACACACACACACACACACACAGACACACACACACACACACACACACACAGACACACACACACACACACACACACACAGACACACACACACACACACACACACACACCTCCACACACACACACACACCCCCACACACACACGCACACACACACCTCCACACACACACACACACAGACACTCACACACACAGACACAAAGACACTCACACACACACACACACAAACACACACACACAGAGAGAGAGAGACACACATGATCAGCTGATTACAGTTCATACAAACTCACACTCACTAAAGGAACACTGTCCAGATGAAGAATCAGTGAGCATCAGCATAAAAACAACGAGACTTCTATCATTTCAAGAGAAATCTCTGACTGTATTCCAGGTGACGATGATCAGGGATTCGTTTCCAGACGCATAACAACAGCACACTGATTTCTGATGACAGGTCACTCTCTCTGTAATTTTCTGACCCACATTTGAATGAAATCATTGAGTTGAAGGACACAGAATGAACTGCTGTTTCATAAAGGTTTCCATAAATGATAATCATCTGAATGCAGACTCACTGAGAAGCAAGTCTGAAAACATGCGAAGACATTAACGCAAGCATCAATACCACCAACACATCTGCTCTACCTGAACAGAACAAAAAAAAGTCATACCTGTGTCATTTTATAGCTTTTTTCACATTTCGAATGAGATCTTATTTTTATATTTTCTGTTTAATTGTAGTTATTAGTCATTATATATGTATATATATATATATATGGCTCTGTTTTTTTGTCTGAACACAGCAGCAGCAGCAGGGAGCAATCCGATTACATCTGGAAACAAACGAGAGGGCACGATAAGCCATGAAATATTGATAAAGGACAAAGATACGGGAGGAGGAAGCTTGAGCACTTATTTTTATTGTCACGAGCAGTTTCCATTCGTCACCAAGTGGAGATCAAGTGCAAATCAAACCCTCCAGCAGCACAAACACAGCGCCTCGCTCCAGGACTCCTACTCCTCCTACTCTTTAACACAAAAACTGCATTCATATTGCATTCTCAGATCCTACACTGTGCAGTTGGCCTGATTTTGGCCCATTTTTCAAGGGTCTGATGACAGATTCTATTTCTGGACGGTGTGATGTTGTGACAATTAATAATCCAGCCATCCATTGTTTAGTAATTCTTATTAATGCGTTATTTTCCTTTACCTCTCGAGTTTCGTGAGCACTGTTCAGTCATTTTCACTCGCTGTATCAATGAGGATTTTATTCAGGAGATGTGCCGCTTCTTTAAATGATTCATGAGGACGATCTGAATAATAACATCAAGCATAAACCAAGCAACATCACACTACAATAATACTCCACTGTGTTAAAGTAAAACAATACAAGATTATAGAATCTATAATTCAGTAAACAAAGACTTAGTACTTGGTAAAGAGAGGAATTATTTGCATAGCCGCTGCAAGTAGTGCACTGTAAAAAAATTATATATATATAAAAGTTTATTTAAAGTATATTATTGTATGTTTTATAGGAGAATACTGTTTCAGGTTGTTTTTGTTCTTTGGAATACAGATCAGAACTAGATGATTTAATAATTGTTTGTTTCATTTTAATATTGTAATTTTTTGGAACATTGTAAGATATGTGCCTTGCTGAATTTGACATGCACATATTTTCTCAGATTTAAATACTGTAAAAAAAAATGTTTTAATGCTTTAAAATATATTTATATTTTTTAAACTTATTTTCAAATATATATATTTTTTTATTTATTATTTTCTCGCAGCCCCACTCGCAGGGTACAGTACAAATATTTTGAGCTTCCCTTATTCTGTCCTTTATTTTCTTGTAAAGAATCACAATTGTCCCTTATTTTACATTTCTGAAGTTAATTGGCAACCCTAATGATGACGTAATTATCTTTTGACTCCCGCGACAGCGGCACCTTGCTAAAAACAACGTCATTTGTTGAAGATAAGCCAGCAAAAATACAGTGAATTACAAGGCTGTAGGGAACAGTTCACTATTGTAGACGTATAGGCCTATATATTGAGATTGACATTATTTTAATAGGCCTATTATAACTCTTAAACAATGAGAAAAATACTTCTGAAACCAGCGCCTCTGAAAAAGTGGGTGGCATTAATGCATAATATTATTATATTAATATTATTACTTAAGAAAAAAAAAATCGCTCACCGGATTCAATGCACATATGCAATATGCACATATTCAATGCAATAATGCACAGACTAAATGGGTAAAAACATGGGTGTTTCCCTGACTGATGTAACATGTACCTTTAATGCAATGCAATGCTAGTGGCTCTGGTTAAAAGCGTCTGACTAATGCATGGATGTATATGCAGCAGTACTTGCACTGGTTCTGTTGAGCAGGACTGTCAGAAGCCGTGCATCTGTGTGCATACGCATGTTCTTCAGTAATGAAGAGTGTCTCTGGTGATCTCTGCGCTCAGATGACGAAGGTCCGGCTTCAAGGATCTCGCTGACTGCTTGAAAGAGAAGAGCTGGATATGAGTGATTGCAACTCTACAGTCAACACAACGTCAATATGTTTCAACAATATGTTTCAATAAACAATATGTTTCAGTTAGAATAACATCCGACTGATAAATCCTGCACAGGACTGTGTATTAATGAAGTAAACGAGGTCAGTCCTGTTGCCTGCGATGATACTGAGAGCGTGTGTGGAGCTCCTGAAAGACACACAGAGGTTTAATTGAGCTGCTGTTTGGGAAGAAAGTGAAAATGAGGAGCGGGATTCAGACACACTGATGGGAAT
The DNA here is from genome assembly GCF_001515645.1 of Sinocyclocheilus grahami. Lineage (NCBI taxonomy): Eukaryota > Metazoa > Chordata > Actinopteri > Cypriniformes > Cyprinidae > Sinocyclocheilus > Sinocyclocheilus grahami. Next base: position 484,189 of record NW_015505810.1, read on the forward strand.
CACCGGCTGTAATTAACACCTTCACCACTGAATCAACCTCACAACCTGTCATGAGCCTCAGAGGACAGCGCTGAACCCTGTGAGGCATGAAAGGATCGCTAGAAAATCTAAATGGAACAGTTTACTGAAACTTCAGACAGAATATTACAATATCTTGCATAAAAAAAGTTTGTCAAAAGTTGCATATTTTAATTTTTTTGTGTATCATATTTAAACCTTAGTCTGATACAGTGAGAACATGGAGGAAAAAACTGCTCAGTTTTATTCAAACTGAGCAAAAATATGAATTTGCTGCAGATGCTGATATTGATATGATGAAATTCTGCTGCTTGTAATGTAAATCAGTGAGATCTTTATAACAGTGCAGCAGATACTGACATAAAATGATCTAAAATATCAGTCGTGGCTCTATATCTCCAGTAATAATTAGATGAGACTGAAATGCTCCAAACATATAATGCAGTGATGGAGAGCTGAAGAAATAAAGGCTCCTCCTCAGATGTGAGATGTTCTGGAGGCTTGTGAAGATCATTCCTCCGCTGAGGAACAGTGAAAGTAAAGCTTCTGGAAACAAACGCTCCTCAAAAGATCCTGCGGATCAGATTTGAGACTCTAAAACATGATTGATGGAGAATCAAGTAAAGCTGAGCTGCTTCAGTGCAGTAAGAGTTCATCTGGAGATATTACTGCAGTTATTCTGACCTTTACTTGATCAAAACCAGTCCAGATCTGACACGAGAAGCTCCAGCTGAAGCTGGACGTTTGTACAGTTACACTAAAAGAGCTTTGACTGGATAAAACACTCTAAACTATCAATCAGAAGACATGCAGGAGATTGAGTGTGAAAAAGTTTTATATTAAATATGATACAGTAGCTTTATAGGGTTAAAATGAACTGTGTACCGTAGATATCTTCATGAGTCATATTCTTATTTAAAAGCAAGCTATTCTCATTCTTATTCTCTTCCTCTCTTTTCTGCATTTCTCCTCTAGCTTGTGTACTGCGAGTATTGTAGCTGTTATGTTATTTGCAAGTCGCTGTGGATAAAAGCGGCTGCTAAATTAATAAATGTAAATCTATTGTGTCTCTGTGTTTTTCCCATGGTAAGTGTGTAACCAGGATTAGTTTTCCCTCCAGCTGCCCTCAGTATAAATCAAGTCATTTTTATTTGTTTAGCGCTTTTCATAATCCATGTTGTTCCAAAGCAGCTTTAGAGAAAATGGTGCATTAATATCTTAAAGCTCACAGTGAGCAGCCAAAGACAAAAACCTTCATAAAATGGAAGCAATCCCTTGAGAGCAATCAATCTACACATGATAAATATGATCTAGTTACTGCATACTGACTGTATCTATACATGCAACATCAATAAATCTTTGTTTTTCTTGCGAGCTTTATGTTTTCTAGTGGTTATGTGTGCACTGACTCGTGCTCTGCTGTATACTCTGCCAACAGCAGTTTGTCAAATGACAGTATCGATGACACAGAAGGATAAAAATATATGTTTTACTTACAACGAGATTCTGAAGCGCATGTGACACACAGAGATACTGAGCTGAGAGTGGCTTTTGAATTTGAAAGGAGGCAGCAAACAGGATTCAGAACTGAAATATACATTTGAATGTAAGGAAGCAGAACAAAAATAACTGAAATTCAAATAAATAAAACCGTAATTTTATAGACAGGCAGATAGACGGACAGATAGAAGGATGAATAAACAAAGAGACAGCCAGACAGATATAGAGACGGATGGATAGAGAGACAGATAGATGGACAGACAGACAAACAGATGGATGGAAAGAAAGACAGACAGACAGACGGATGGATGGACAGACAGACAAACAGAATGACAGACAGATGGATAGACAGACAAAAGGATGAATAAACAGAGAGGTGGATATGGATAGATAGACAGATAAACAGACAGACAGATGGATGGAAAGAAAGACAGACAGACAGATAGAATGACAGACAGATAGATAGACAGACAGACGGATAGACAGACAGACAGACAGATGGATAGACAGATAGATAGATGGATAGACAGATAGACAGACAGACGGACAGACGGATAGATGGACAGATGGATAGACAGACAGACAGACAGATGGATAGACAGACAGACGGATGGATAGACAGACAGACGGACAGACAGACGGATAGACAGACAGACGGACAGACAGACAGACGGGCAGATGGACAGATGGATAGACAGACAGACAGACAGACAGACGGATAGACAGACAGACGGATAGACAGACAGACAGACAGATGGATAGACAGACAGATGGATAGACAGACAGACAGACAGATGGATAGACAGACAGACAGACGGATAGACAGACAGACAGATGGATAGACAGACAGACAGACAGATGGATAGACGGTAATAAAACTGAATACAGTCTAAACTCTGAATGTGCTCAGCAGCTGCATATAACATTCTCTTTCTCTCTCTGTAATAAAACAACAGCCACTGAAGGCCAAACAGAAGCAGTGGAGCTGATTCACACGCAGCCGTCTAACTGCAGCCGTACGTGGACGAGCATATTCCCTCATGGGGCGTTACACAAACAAACCCTAAAAATACAACAGCGCATCATCGCATGCTGCTAATGAGGGCCCATCAAATGCATACGAGTCTCCTCCAGTGCGAGCAGCGCTGGATATTCTATTATCATGGTCCACGAGTCTCTTTCGCCCCACGAGACGCAGAGACGCTCCTCAGATGTTGTCACTGTAGATATATGAAACGAGCCCCACATACAAAAGCAATTCGAGAGTCTGCTGCTTTCACATCTCGACCCTCCGGCAATAAAACCACGTTCACGACTGGCTAAGTTCAACCAACTTAATTCATCTTGAAACGCGCTCGGCGTGCATTAATGCTGTGTTGTATGTACTTTAATAAGACATTTTTCATCTGCATAATCAAGCGGCGCTCAGGCCGACTCTGCGTTTCTCCTTAATTCTGCCTCTGCCTCACAGGAAGACATTAATGGTTTCATTTCCTGCTGTTATCTCTTGATTAATGTTTCCTTCTTCAATTGTGTCTGTGTCGCTGCATTTTAGCAGGAAGCCACTGAACAGAAGCTCTGACAGCGACGTGACGGGATCGGGACACTATCACGGAGGAAATGACACCTGATTTTAGGGTTTCTAAAAAACCAAACTCAGGGCATGAAAGAACTACAGAAAAGCTGAATCAATCACACGGGAGACACGTCCCACAATGCTCTGCTCTGCTGTTGACTCATTAATTAAAAGAGGCAAATCAATTCTCTAATTTATCTTTATTCCACAGAGCAGGGCTGAACCGAAGCCTGTTTCTCTTCAGAATAGAAAACATCATTTAACTTGAAAACCTAATTGAGACTTTTTATTTCACAAATCTCACTTTACACCTCGCAATTCTGACTTTATAACACAAAATTCTAAGCTTATGTCTCACAATTTTGACTTCATATCTCGCTATTCTGAGTTTATATCTTGCAATTCAGTAAAAAAAAAAAAAAGATTATTGCAACTTTGTATCAACCAATTCAGAATTTTTATTTATTCATGTATTTATTTTTAGCAAAACAAGCTTCTATGGGGCTGTTTCTTAAAGCTGGCGATTAAAGACAATGCTGTCTGTTTTCTAAATGCATGTTATGGATCCTGCTGTGAACTTTTGTTCTAATTTAACCTCAGAATTGTGACCAAAATTTTTTTTTATAAAAGCACTATCTTATTGTATGCATTCTCATTAAATGATGGTGGGTGAGTTTTAGGTAAACTAGTCCTGTAATGTGTCAGTTAGTGGTTGTTTCTCAGTATACAGCACTGCAAACTCATTCCAGTGTCAGAGAAAGGCAGTGGTGTGACGCAATGCCTCGTTTTTGTGTTTTCTCCGGGTTAATAGCTGATCAAAGCAGATGTTGTGTCACATTTATTAATTTAGCAGATGCTTTTATCTAAAGCGACATGGGCAGATGGTGAATAAAAGAGAGCTAAACAGAAATGAACACTAATTTGGTCAGCGGACACATTTGAGACGGTTAAGTGTGCTGAGCTCTGAGTGTCAAAACATTGTTATGCTGGCCGCTAATTAACACACACACACACACACACACACACACACACTCGACCCTGTTATTCACTCGCTGTCACTCTCACTGAAGAGTTTAATTAAAGCTGCTGGTTTTCACAGGTAGGTTAATCAGATCTAATGAGGCTCCTGACAGGTCGGCTGCTTTATGAAGCTCATAAATTTGGATCACCGGGGCAATGAACTCAACCCATCTGACCATATCAAACATCATACACTCCACATCAAGAAGTCATGAATCAGCTGAAAGAACCAGCCATCATTCATTAGCGTGCAGCTTCGTTTGGCAGACGGACAGCAATTACACCAGCTCTGCTGTCAGACTTCAGCTTGGAGAATAATTGGTGTAACAGCATGAACCAGAATGATGTTTGATGTCTGATTATGAAAGCACGTTTACACCTCAAAATTACAAATAATTATAATAATAATAAAATCACAATTCAGACTTTCTTCTTGCAATTCATATATATAAACTTGCAATTGCTTGAGTTTCACGTCTCACAATTTTCATTTTTTATAATCTAAACCCTAACACACGCACACACACTCACACACACACGCACACACACTCACACACACTCACTCACACACACACACACTCTCACACACACTCTCTCACACTCTCTCACACACACACACACAGGTTTGTTTTTGTGAAAAGTGGGGACTCTCCATAGGTGTAATGGTTGTTATACTGTACAGACCGTATATTCTATTGCCCTACACCAACCCTACCCCTAAACCTACCCCTCACAGGAGACTTTCTGCTATTTCAGATTTTCAATACACTCCATTCTGTGTGATTTATAAGCGTTTTGAAAAGTGGGGACATGGGGTAATGTCCTGAAAAGTCACCTTCTCCTTGTAATACCTGTCATACCTTTGTCATTATACACATTTATGTCCTCATTTGTCACAAAAACACGTACACACACACACGCACAGTGTCTGCTCAGTGTCTGGTGAATGCGTTTGTGACGTCGACTGTCATTACAGCAAATCACACGTTCAATCAGAAACACACAAACTCTTGGTCTTCGTGGACAAACAGCGGCTTCTCAGAATCAGATCAGAATGAGCTTTATCATTCTGACTGAATCATTCAATCATGAAACCGTATATCAATATTACACTCTATAATATAATAGCGTCCATTAAGTCTTTAACAAATAGTGTGACTTTCTGTAATGCATCACAGATCATATTCATTCAAATATTTTTAAATATTATTAATGATTCACTAGCAATTTATATCCTTTTGCATATATTTGAATCTAATATATCTTAGAAATTAACTACTATGTTGTTTTACAAATTAATGTCAACCAAATGTCCCCACAAGGATAGTAATACTAGTAAATTTTGACCTTGTGAGGACATTTTTGAGGTCCCCATGAGGAAACAAGCTTATAAATCATACAGAATGAAGTTTTTTGAGAAAGTAAAAATGCAGAAAGTCTCCTGTGAGGGGTAGGTTTAGGGGTAGGGTTGGTTAGGTGAGTGAGTGAGTGAGTGAGTGAGTGAGTGAGTGAGTGAGTGTGTGAGAGTGAGTGAGTGAGTGAGTGAGTGTGTGTGTGTGTGTGTGTGTGAGTGAGTGAGTGAGTGAGTGAGTGAGTGAGTGAGTGAGTGAGTGAGTGAGTGAGTGAGTGAGTGAGTGAGAGTGAGTGAGTGAGTGAGTGAGTGAGTGAGTGTGTGTGTGTCTCTCTGTGAGTGTGTGTCTGTGAGTGAGAATATATATATATATATAAACAATTGTGTATTGGACACAAAGCATTCTATTTTAAAGAACAAAAGATGAAAGTCTGTTGAAGTAAAACATAAGATCATATTTGTGAATATAATCTTTTATTTACTCAAGAATGATGCAAGAAATGTACACATTTTTATCTCTAGGTATAAACATTTTTTCTTAAATAAGCATTTTTCATTCATACGTTTGCAGATGCATTAATCATTCGTCACAAACCCTGAAGAGAGCAACGACACCAAACGAAAGTAAAAAGAGTTCGTGATACAAACCCAGCGACGGTGACCTGATTTGAGGCGAGGAAGTATTGCTCTGTGTTTGCCGTATAAAAGCCGAGTTTTCTTTCTTCTGTCTGACACAAAATAAGCATTGTTCTCAATTATATAAAGATATGTACATCAAAATATACGCTCTAGTTGAAAAAGGCCTTGGTTGAAGCTATTGGTAAAGGGTTATTGAACGTGTGCTGCTGACGCAGACTGATGACATCATATCCTGGACTCCAGTGCACTGACGAACCTGAGAAATAAAGCACAACATCAGGCTTTCAGAAAATGTAAAAATGCAGAAGGTTTTCAGTGAGGGTTGGGTTTAGGGTTACGGAAAAGAAAATACAGTTTGTACAGTATAAAAATCATTACACCTATGGGAAGTCTCCATAAAACAAAAGTGTGTGTGTGTGTGTGTGTGTGTGTGAGTGTGTGAGTGTGTGTGTGTGTGTGTGTGTGTGAGAGAGAGAGAGAGAGTGTGTGTGTGTGTGAGAGTGTGAGAGTGAGTGTGTGTGTGTGTGAGTGGGTGAGTGAGTGAGTGAGTGAGTGAGTGAGTGAGTGAGTGAGTGAGTGAGTGAGTGAGTGAGTGAGTGAGTGAGTG
>NW_015505810.1:492218-496782 GCF_001515645.1 Sinocyclocheilus grahami
CATCCATTGCTGAGACACTGATGCAGTGCTACATTTCTACAAACCTGATGAAGAAACAAACTCATCCTGATCTCTGATGAACTGCAGGTGAACACATTTTCAGCACAATTCCTTTCATGTTTATCAGTGAAATGCGATGCAAGCATGATTTTGTTTGTTCTATAGAGCTCCATAGAGCTTTAATTCCTCCTGTACAATAAGCTACCATATTCAATTACAAGTAAATGATATAAAAACACTTTTATCTCTCTGCGTGGATTTTTTTTCCTCAGTAATTTGGCCTAATACATGGAACATATTTACAAGCACAATTAAACCTAATCATCATAAAAAGTGTTTTTAATTACCTCAGGAAACACACATCATCTTGCACACGCAGAGTGTTGGAAAAATACTGTGTGGTGTACATGAATGCGGCACTTTTCAGTTGTAATGCACAGGAATAAAGAGAGAGCTGTACAATCAATCCAGGAGCGCAGCGGGTCATTTGCATCTTCATTAGCACTTGCGCGGAGATCTCAGGATAAAGGGGGTAATTAACACAAACTGCCCCACAATTTAAGAGTTTGCCTGAAAGCACAAGCATTAATTAAACATTAAACACACCGCTATTATAAAGAGACTCGTTGTGTTTGGTCAGTGCGACTGGATGCACACAGGCTTTCTGCAGATCTTTTCAAATCTACTTTTTTCTAGCATACTAGCAAATTCAACGGCATAACTACGAGTTATTTTGAAACATGCTAGTAACTTGCTAATCATGCTAGCGACATGCTAGTAGCATGCTAATCATGCTAGAAACATGCTTGCGACATGCTAGTAACTTGCTAATCATGCTAGCGACATGCTAGTAGCATGCTAACCATGCTAGAAACATGCTTGCGACATGCTAGTAACTTGCTAATCATGCTAGCGACATGCTAATCATGCTGGCGACATGCTAGTAGCATGCTAATCATGCTAGAAACATGCTTGCGACATGCTAGTAACTTGCTAATCATGCTAGCGACATGCTAGTAGCATGCTAATTATGCTAGAAACATGCTTGCGACATGCTAGTAAATTTGCTAATCATGCTAGCGACATGCTAGTCACTTGCTAATCATGCTAGCGACATGCTAGTCACTTGGTAGTCATGCTAACAACATGAAACAAGTTTTATTCAGTATTTACATGCGTATTGAAATTGGTTTATGTTCTTTTCTGTGACGGGGCAGTTCAGAGAGAAACTACAAAAGTTTACACTGATTTAAATATCAGATATGGCTTGCTGTGTAACCAAAATACCAAAAATAGCCAGAAAAAATATATATTTTATGCATAATGAGAGATTTTATTCATAAATTAGCTTGAAATACACTGGGACTCTTATTTTGAAATGTCATAGCTTTAGTATTTTTTTAGTGCGTTTTTGTGATTTTTATTAGGTTTTGTTTTTTAAAATGTCTATAGTTTTTATTATTTTTTGTTTTAGTTGTTTAGAACGTCAAGTTAAACGCAATGAAAATGAGAAAATAGCTGAAATAAAATCATTTTAATGTATTATTTATTTCAGTTGAAGTAACACATTTTATTTCAGGCAACAACATTATTTGTATTATTTTAGTTTACTATAATAACACCGTTTTAAATTGTTATATTAATTTTTATTTCTATTTTAATTTTGGTTAAAACATCCAGTTAAACTAAATGAAGATGAGAAATTAGCCAAAATGTTTTTTAAATATTTACTTTAATTTCAGTTAACATTTATATTTCATTAAACACATTTATCCTTCTGGAGCTTTCAAGCTAGAAGCACCAAACTCAGCCCAGCTCTTCAGACTGATCCGACTTATAGTTTTCATAAAACTGAAGATTAAAAATCATAAAAATCCCACAGACTTACACTGACGGAATTCAAATCTAAACACACTGAAGCCCATTAGCTAGCATGCTAATCATGCTAGAAACATGCTAGCGACATGCTAGTAACTTGCTAATCATGCTAGTCACTTTGCTAATCGTGTTATCAACATGTTAGCAACATGCTAGTAACTTGCTAATAATGCTAGAAACATGATAGTCACTTGTTAAACATTCTAACAACATGCTAGTACCATGTTAATCATGTTAAAAACATGCTAGCGACATGCTAGTAACTTGCTAATCATGCTAGCGACATGCTAGTCACTTGCTAGACATGCTAGCAACATGCTAACAACTTGCTAATCATGCTAGCGACATGCTAGTCACTTGCTAGACATGCTAGCAACATGCTAACAACTTGCTAATCATGCTAGCGACATGCTAGTCACTTGCTAGACATGCTAGCAACATGCTAACAACTTGCTAATCATGCTAGCGACATGCTAGTCACTTGCTAGACATGCTAGCAACATGCTAACAACTTGCTAATCATGCTAGCGACATGCTAGTCACTTGCTAGACATGCTAGCAACATGCTAACAACTTGCTAATCATGCTAGCGACATGCTAGTCACTTGCTAGACATGCTAGCAACATGCTAACAACTTGCTAATCATGCTAGCGACATGCTAGTAAATGGCTAATCATGCTAGCGACATGCTAGCCACTTGCTAATCATGCTAGCGACATGCTAGTAAAATGCTAATCATGCTAGGAACATGCTAACGATATGCTAGTAACTTACTAATCATGCTAGCGACATGCTAGTAGCATGCTAATCATGCTAGAAACATGCTAGTAACTTTTGCTAATCATGCTAGTAACTTGCTAATCATGGTAGCAACATACTAGTAACATGCTAATCATGCAAGAAACATGCTTGCGACATGTTAGTAACTTGCAAATCACGCTAGTGACATGTTGGTAGCATGCTAATCATGCTAGAAACATGCTAGTCACTTGTTAGTCATACTAGCAACATGCTAATCACTTGCTAATATTGCTAGCAACATGCTAGAAACATGCTAGCAACATGATAATAAATTGCTAATCATGACAGCAATATGCTAGTAACAGGCTAATCATGCTAGAAACAGGTTATCAACATCTAATCTATCTACATTTTCTAACATTTTACTAATATTTACTAACATTTAAAATTGTGTTTATAATATTCACATTCATAAAAAATGGTTTTGGTAATGTGTAAGAAACATTTATTTACAAATTACAAAAAATAATTTTTCTTTTTTTTTATTACATGTTTTAAATGTTAAATGTTTTATTTTATTTTTTAAACATTTAAAAAACAGTTTATAATATTCACATTTCATGAAAAACTATTGTTTAACAAAAGCTGTCACAGTTTCTTTAATGTTCTCATGTTTACTTTTTTGTAATGTGTGAGAAGTATTAATGCTGGATTTAAAAATAAAATCATATAAAATAAAGCTAAATATTTTAAAATTCACATTTCATGGAAAACAATTGTTGTTTCCAGCAAAAGTTTTGAGATATGTTTTTTAACGGTGTGATTTTTGGTTAACTGTACTAAACTGACCCAGAGCATCATGATCATACCCTGAATCTATCTGAACATGATATAAGGGTTACGCTGAACAACATGAATTAAAACTGCACACGCGCTCCAAAAACACTCCAAATGATGCATGCACAGTTCTCAAAGTTGTCCGTCTCGTGCATGTTTACACTGGAAAAGCATAGAAGAGCAATGCAAAGGTGCATTATGTGTGAACATCAGGTAAAAACACCACATGACGCATTAGAGCTTTTATCATGGCAGAGAATAAAATAAAGATGAGCTTGTGGAAATAAAGCCGTTCGTTGCACTAATTCCACCCAGCGGATATTTCTGATGTTTTATTGCTCAGAGAGAGAAAGAGCTCAGTGAAGCAGCGAATGCAAAGCAGCCCGACTGATTAATTCTGTCGAGGAGCATCAGCATTCAGACGGAGGAAAAACCAAACCGGTACGGCTCACTGACGGAACATTAACTATTAATTCCCTTTTAAAAAAGAGTCAGAGGAAGATGATGATGACGAAGAGGCTGAAGTGATGTGACTCTTCATCAAGTCTTAATGAGGCTCTGAATATTTGATGGCAGCGTGACCTCAGAGAGAGAGAGCGAGAGATGCTTGTGCATGTGCTGCTACTGATCAAATATTAACACGCAGAGAATTTAAACTAAATCTGATGCTGCAGAAAACATGTTGATAAACTCCGATTTTAAAGACCCTTAAAGGAATAATGAACTTTAGCTGTAATGTGTTCACCCTCAGTTCATCCGAGATGCAGGTGAGTTTGTTTCTTCATCAGGTTTATTATTAAATTATTTATTTTATTTTATTTTAATTATTGTACTTTTAATTTATTTTCAGTGAGTCATTGAGTCATGAAGAAAGAAAGAAAGAAAGAAAGACCTCTTTAATGGGAGAGGTCAGAGAAGAGGAACATGATGAGACGCTGTCATTGAGGGAAGATCCTGTAGAATCCTGAGCATGCTGCTGTCATCAGATGCTCATAAAGAAGAACACACACACATACATACACACTCTCACACACACTAACATACACACACACACAGATACACAGATACACACACACGCACACACACACACTCTCTCTCTCACACACA
>NW_015505810.1:497009-501726 GCF_001515645.1 Sinocyclocheilus grahami
GATACACACACACACACTCACATACTCACACACAGATACACACACACACACAGACACACTCTCTCTCTCACAAACACACAGATACACAGATACACACACACACACACACACACACTCACACACACACACACACACACACACACACACACATACACACACACACACTTCGAAGGCCAGCTGGGCTCGATCCACATCGTCCTGGTTCTTGTCTGGATGGACGAGGATGGACAGCTGAGGACAGAGAGAGAGAGACGGGCGTGAGACACTGAGACTCTCTGAATCACACACACTCACAGAGAGATGAAGATCTACCTGTCTGAAACGCTTCTTCAGCTCCTCGTCTGTGGCTTCAGGATCGATCTGAAGAACCTGCACCAACCACACGCGCACACACACAGACACAGGCACAGACTCACACACACACACACACACACACACACACAGACGCACACACAGACACACACACTCTCTCTCTCACACGCACACACACACACACACACACGTGCTTCATGCGTGTGCATCTACTGCCATCTTGTGTTTTGGACTGGAAAACTGTCTTAAGATGTTGAAGTGGTCGGAGAAATTTTTACATTTAGCTCCTTCAGATTATCATCAATCTACCAGCCATATTTCAGTATGGAAACATATCTGTGTCAATTATACAATTATAAACATTTTTTTTTAATATTTTATAAAAGAATAAATAATCAAAATAATTAAATGTTAAAATAAATAAATAGTTCATTTAAAATAAACATAAATAATGCATTAATCAATCAATTAATTAATTAATATAATAAAACTGTAAAAATAAAACTATAAACATACAAATATAAATTAAAAATTAATTTACATTTATAATTCATTTAAAAAATAATAAAACTACTAAAATTATTCAAACAAAATGTAAAATATTAAAAATCATAACATTTTAAATATTTATTCAAAATAAATGCATAAATTATTCATTGCAAATAAATAATTAAAAGTTAAAATAATTTTAAAAATGAGAATAAATAATAAACAATTAAAAATTGCAATAAATAATTTCAAATAAATAAAATACATTTTAAAATAAATAATAACAATAATTAAATGTTAAAATAAAACAAACAAAATTAAATAAAGCATTAAATAAACAACACAAATAATTTATTTTAAATAAATAAATAACCAAATAAATATTAAATTTTCTCCGGGAGATATATATATATATACAGTATATATATCGCTCTGCTTATAATCACTAAAAAGCGGTCACTCATCTTAAACGCCTCTGATTCAAGAAATCAACAGATATGTCTGCGATTGTCTACACTGCTCAACGCTGCAAAAACATGTTGAAATAGAAACCGGAGCGCAAACCATAGCGCACCGTTTGACAGATCTTTAACTGAGAGTGCTATTGATTTCGTTTGAGGGTGCTTAGCTTAGTTAACGGTTCAACCCAACCTTCTGCTAACCAGCGTTTAACCACTGCACCACAGCACAAGCCCAGTGTCTCATCCGGACGCTGAAGAAACTACAGCAGGAAAATCTTAGTTCACTTGTGTTTAATTAATGCATTAAAATTAAAAATAAAAACAATATGATATTGTTATATTACAATAGTATATTGTCATCTGAACAAGTTACGAGTCTGCCACTTTTGTTCTGACCAATTGAGGAAAGAAGCATTACAATAAATCACGCTATTTTATTCTCAAATTGTTAATGTTAACAACATCAGCATTGCGTGACTATGTGTGTATAGTGTGTATTAGCGAGTAGATTTCGATTTCTGTACAGTCTAATCTCTAATTGTCATACCATTCGAATTTCATATAAAGAAATTCTTCTTTTTTTTAACCCAAAAAGCTCATTATTCTTCCTTCGAACTGGTTATATATATACAGTATATATATATAGTCACAATTAATGCATTAATATAAAATGAAACATTAGATGAAGAGGCATAACTAATGCGTTCAAATATTTTTATAATGCATGAGATGTTATAAAGTTACAGATTTGACGTTTCATATACAGTAATGTGCAGTGAGACTGAAAATGAGTCTTACCGAATGTCGTCGTCTGTGACGGTGAAGGCTTTGCAGAGCGGCTGCGATGTGTTCAGCCATATGCTCGGGTTCTTGTCGGCCGCCGAGGACGTCTGACCCGTGATGGGTGCCGAGCTCATGTGCAGAGCGCTAGCGATGGCCGACAGAAGCGTCTCGTCCGCCGAGTCCGGCCCCATACCTGCGCCACAGCACCCATGTTAGCCAGCGATCGCAAACGCATTCAAACCAGAGTGTGTGTGTGATTGTGTGTGCGTGTGACTGTGTGTGCGTGACTGTGTGCGTGACTGTGTGCGTGTGTGTGTGTGAGAGAGAGAGAGAGAGAGAGAGAGAGAGTGTGTGTGTGAGAGAGAAAATCTAATTTCCAAATTTACATACACTAATAAATAAATAAATATTTTAAGAACTTGCATAGACCAATAAAAAAACTGAATTAATTAATTAATTAAATAACATCATAAATGTGTAAATGCATGGATAAATAAATAAACAAATAAATAAATAAATCCCACATCATATAGGCCTATATCTAGAAAATAGAGCACAATCAGCAGATTTCCTTTGCAATTTGCATAATCTATTCTGACTTTATTAAGATATTTTCTGCAGCAGGCATCATATCTGCGAGTCTAGAAAACAAACCGTCAGAGCTGCTGATTATATCCAGCTTCCAGCTTTAAGTCTGAAATGTGATGAATGTGAGTGTATTAATGAAAACAGAACATCTCCATCCATCTCTGAACTTTCTGTCTGCCAAACCTTCCTGAGACTGAAGAGTGCAGCACGAGAAAACCGCTCCTTCAGCGGCCTCTAGTGGTCACAGCTTGAAAATGCAACTAAATGCATCTAATTGTTTATTTAAAGAGTATTCCAGAGAGATGAGAAATAATTTGGTTACACTTTATTTTAAGGTGTTCTTGTTACAGTGTAATTATACATTTAAGTTCTAAGTAATATTAATAACAACATGCACTTATTATATGGTTATGGTTAGGATTAGTGTTTGGTTCAGGGTTACTTGCATGTAATTATGCGTAATTTATTGTTATTATAATAGTAAGTGCATGCAACATGTGTAACAAGGACACCTTAAAATAAAGTGTTACCATTATTAAAACTTCTGGCCAATGTAATATTCAGACTAAATTAAACGCATATTATATGCCGTCTAATTATGGCTGCATTTATGCAATAATGTACAACTTAATCAGGTTTTCATTCATTGTAATAAAGCTCAAATAAAATATAAAAACGATTCAACGAATCAACTGAAGTAAAAATACGTTTAAGCTGAAGTACTAAAATTGCTAAAGCTGAAATAAAAATACGTAAGAGCTAGATAGAAATATAAAAAAGAACTAATAAAAATAAAAGCACATGACAGAATTACTAAAACCTAAACTAAAATTACAATCTGATGGAGCTGAAGTGATAACTAAAACTTAAAAATACAATAAAGTAAAATTAGGAGACAAAAATGAAGGTAAATCGAAATATTTAAAAACAAATAGAATTGGCCAAATGCACAGCAGAATTCCTCATTTAAAACGGCAAACTCTGAGTGATGGAGGCACCTGTCGCGGCTGCTCCGTGGCTCTCTGGAGGTCTGTCTTGACTTTGTTGTTGGGATGATTGACCACTTTAGTGACCGGCTGTTTGAAGATGGAGGCTGTTTGTCTGATGGGCAGCGCCGTGTTCAGATCCGGCTTCCCCTACGAACACAGAGACGCATTTACAAAATACTCAACCTAAAGTCATTTTGTACATCAGGATCCAAACGCTGAAGATCTGCCGCTTTGTCTCATTTCAGCAGGAAATACACTCAAGGTTTTCAGAACAAAGAAATGTTATTATGACGTAAACAAACACATTTCGCACTATATTTCTATGAGACGAATCAGAAGCCAGTGAAAGTGAAGGTCAAAGATGTGGTCTGGACAACTGCTGGACTGTTTGGAAAAGAGCAAGCAGCATTAACACAGAGAGCTTACAGAAGAACGGAGCGAGGCAGTGCTTCACAGCAGTCCACAAACAAAGTCTGTTCACACTTCTTCAGTCACACCAGTCTCTTCCAGCCACACGCTCATGCATTACTGGATTAATAGACTAAATACGTCCTGTGTTTTGAGGAAATATTACGTACAGTAAGTGTTCATTTAAAATAAATACTAATAAATAATAAATTAAAAATAAAAATGAAATTTGTAACAATTAAATAAATTAAATTCACTAAAATTAAATTAAAAATAATACAGTTCATTCAATTAAATAAATAAATAAATAACTAAATATTAAGTATTATCAAATAATAAATTGCTGATTATTTTTAGTTAATATTTAGGAAATATTATGTACAATAAGTGTTTGTTTAAAATAAATAAAACAAGTAAAATTCATTTCAATAAAAAAATTCATATGAATACAGTTAATATACATGAAAAAAATAAAATAAATACATACTGTAAAAAGAATGAGTGATTTTCATGTTTACAGATCATTCACATTCAGCTCCGTTCTGTTGGTCTTGTTCAGCAAAATCACATTGGCTGTCATTAAACTGTAATACTGAAACAGTGTGTGTGTGTGTGTGTGTGTGTGTGTGTGTGTGTGTGTGTGTGTGCGTGTGTGTGTGTGTGTGTGTGTGTGCGTGTTTGTGTGTG